>NC_133207.1:23731817-23826817 GCF_958299795.1 Porites lutea
GCATAAACATACTTCATAACATCTCTAAAAACTCTTGAAGGATCTGTTGAAGGTTTGTAGTGAATATCAGGATATTCATTTCCATTTCCTACCTCAAGATAACACCTGTCAAGAGTCCTTGGATCTGTACAAACACTGAAAGTATTATACAAAAATGGATTTGCTGTTTGTGTATCTATATTTGGTGTGTTAATTATAAAAACAAATACATGTCGTGGTTTTGATATACCATTTGTAATTCTAAAATTACCAGTTCTTTGATTTCCAGCAATGTTTCTCTCAACAACCTCTTTTAGATAGGTCCATTTATACGGTTTAAGATAGTTTTCCATAAATAATTTACTTCCTTCTGCATTGAATGTAATCCGAGGTACAAAAAGTTGAAGACGAGTAACTACTACTCTACATCGATTTCCTCCAGCCCTCCAAATAAGATTATCATCTTTTTCGATCTCAAAATTTATTTCGATTTTAGTGTTAGGAAGAAGTTTATCTTCAAGTGCCTCAAAAAATGAATACCTATTAAGTGGAATTTCACAGCGTACTGTGGATGATGTTCCAAGCAAAGCTTTACGTATTGAAAATCCTTTGTTATAAGTAGTAGAAGCATTATCTAACATAAGACCTGCAGCATCAGCACCACCAGCAGCATTTTGACGATGAGTAACTTGTCTTCTTATAAATTTATTTTTATTAGCAGATGTTGATGTATCAAGATAATAAAATTCATTTGTTGCTACTGAATTGGCGTAAGATTTATTGTACTCAAGTAAATTTTTTATGTTTACACTATGATTAGCATAATTACACTGGTATAGTTCTTTTCCATTTGCTAATACTGATATTCTTGAAATAAAACTATTTACTCCATTTACTATTCCCATTTGATCTTCAGCGTAAGTATTATAAGCAGCTCTATTAGCTGCTAAAATTTCATCCGCAACTGTAGCAGCTGGAGTGACAAAATTAGTACCATCACGTTGTTGAACTTTAAAATCTATTGCTATTCTAGCATTATACCAATCAAATGGTGTTACTTCACCTGAATTGTCAGTGATAAATTTAAGGTTATTTCTATCTTGATCAGTGTTGTTTGCTGGAGCTGTATTAATAGCTTGTTCCAGATCAAAAACAACATCTTCATATCTCTGTAGATAATTTGGATTTCTAAAAGACTTCATTTTATTTTAATAATTATATAATTTTTTTCTTAGTTTAATGAACCTCCACTAAGAATGGAATTCACTCTTTGATTTATTTCTTGTTGAGTCATTTTTCTTGTTGGTAAACTTTTAACATTTTTATTAAAAGTAACTTTTTTTGCAGGGTTTTTTTTGGTGGATTTTACCTTTTCTTTGGATAACATTTGCACTATTTTATTACCAGCCTTTTTACCAGAATATTCACCAGTTTTTGTTGCAGTCATTTTTAGTAATTTATCACCACTTTTTTGAGCACTTTTTTTAGCAGTTTTTTTCATTGTCTTTCCAAATATTTTTTTACCAACCGATTTAAACCCGTCCATCATTCCTTCTCCATAAATATGTTGTCTTGTATATCTACCCAATTCAGGGTCAAGTTTCATTTTAAACTCTGATTGTCTCATCATTTTATTTTAATAGTTATATAAATATGAAGTATTACATCGAGTGAAGAAGTAAAGTCATATACCAATCTATACCATTAAAATTTACTGGTCTTCCAACTGAGTCTGTAACAAATATTCTCATTTCATCAATTTTAAACGCAGAAACGTCACAGTATAAAGGTCTTTTAGGTTCGAAAGTAAATGGAAAAGATCTTGTTAAATTATCAGTTGGTATTACAGCTATGGTATTTGTATTTATACCATTTACAATACTATTAGTTATTGCGGTTGTGTTTATATTTAACACATCAATAGAATTTGTTATATTTGGTAGTTTTGTTCCATACTCTGTTTTTGTAATAAGTTTTTTTTCAAATCCAATCAAGTCTCCAAATTCTGTTCCTCTTAGATCTAATTGATAATCTCCTTCAATTGATATGAGAACTCTGTAAGTAGATAGTATAAATGTTATATTAATTGAATAAGTTTTATTTCCACTTGAACCTGATGAGTGGTGAGATTTTTGATCCATATACTGATGAATGTAATCATTTATATCTGAGTATGAATACATTCCATCTGTAAAAGTAATTGTTTGCCAAGTGGATCCATCGTGAGTATATTTAATTTTATTATTTTTATAATCACTTCTAATGTTGTACCAAGAGTAAGTCATGGACAACCTATCAAGAGCAAGTTGATGTTTTTTTTCAGGGTCAAGTTTTAAAGAAGGATTAAACTTAATAGTAAAATCACCGGGTCTGCTTGTTCCTCTTTTTTCCCTATTTATTGAAGAAATATGGATAGCTCGTTCTTCCATTTTTATCTAATTGTTATATAAGTTTTTAGTAAATCATTCAGTTGTTTTTTTGAGATTACTTTCATTTGGTTTAGAAGATGTGCTATTTGAGAAAACTCAGGTATTACACCATTATTCCCAGCAAGAATTGAACCACCGAGTAATTCAAGTCTTTTTAGGAGATTATTTGGGTTGTTAAAGAGAGTAATTCCAGAGCCAGATTTTTCTAAATATTCTTTAACATTATGTAAATTAAAAATAAAATAACTTAGCGCATTGTAGTTATCTATTTCAACTTTTGTTTGTTGATGTGGATTTTTACTTTTCGCTTCAGCTACCCTGACACCAATTATTCTATCCAGTTTAAAATCTGCTTTATTTCTTAATGACGAGTAATATTCATCTATTTGATCTTTGCTAACATCTAATGTAGATTTAATTTCATTAATACTTTTTTCAAAATATGTAGAAGGAAGTTCATAACCAAATTCTTCTAAAATATCTATGTATTTTTTATTCATTAAACCTCTATCAAAATAATCTTTACTCAATTGTATAGTTTTTTGTTCTTTATTTTCGGTTTGTGTATCTTTATCTGATTTAGATATATCATCTTTAATCTCCTCAAAACCAGGTAATTGAGCCAAATCCCATTTTTTTACTTCGTCAAGTTTATCAAATCCTTCAGTTATAGCCATCCTGTTTTGATTAAGTCCTTGTGTAAGAGCAAGTTGATTAGCTTGAAGTTGTGCTATAGTTGCGTTTTGCTGCTCATCAATACTTTTTTTAACACTCTCTTGAGACTCAATAAGTGGTTTAAATGTTTCTTTAAAACCCTCTCTCATATCTTGTTTTTGCCATTTTGTTTCTTTTATAATATCTCTCACCTGTTGAGTTAAAGCGTCAGCTTCAATTTTATTTCTTGCAAGTTTTTTATACTCTTCAATATCCATTTTATATATTAAATATATAACTATTATATAAAAATGGAAATACCAAACTATGATAGTTTAGACGACTCAGATAAAAAATATAAACAGTTATTTCCTTACATGCCATCAGATACTTTTAGAATGTTAATTTGTGGAAACAGTGGAAGTGGAAAAACTAATTTGCTTTATCATATGTTAATTAAACCACTTTTGTATTACGATGAGATCTATCTTTACGCTCGTAATCTAGAACAGGATAAGTATCAAAAGTTAATTCAAAAAATGAGAGAATTAAGTCATAAAATGGGATATGAAATACTAAATGTAAGTAATGATGAAATAATTCCAGTGACAGAAATGGAATATGAGGATAATCAAAAACTTGTAATATTTGATGATTACGTTTGTGATAAAAATCAAAGAGAACTTATTGATTATTTCATCCAAGGTCGTCATAAGAATTGTTCTGTAATATACCTAAGTCAATCATTTTACAAAACTCCAAAGGATATTAGATTAAATTGTTCTCACTACTGTCTGTACGAATTTCCATCATCGAGAGAAGCAAACAGGATATCATCAGAATTAGGAGTTGATAAAGAAACATATAGAACAGCAACAAAAAAACCATTTACATTTTTGTACATTGATAAGCCTAAAAAACGTATTGCTAAAAACTTTACTAGTAGTCTAACACCTTTACCTTAAAAGAAAAATATAATCATTAGATAAAAAAATGGGAATATTTAACGAACAAAAAGATAACTCATTTGCTAAAGGAATTCAAGGAGCACCAGGAGTTGGATTTAATCTTACTTCTGATGGTGATTATGATATGGTAAATAAAAAAATAAGAAATGTTGGTACACCAACTGTTAATACTGATGCTGCTACAAAAAAGTATGTTGATGATAATTCTAGCGGGGCACCCAAAACATCAAGATTAACAGTTGATTCAAACATAGATATGAAAGACCGCTTTCGTATTTTAAACCTTAAACATCCAAATGATGAATATGAGCCAGCAACAAAACAATATGCAGACAGTAATTTTCTTAACAGAGATGGTTCACGAACAATGATTGGCAATTTAAGCATGAATAATAATAAGATAATTAAAGTTGCTAAACCAACAGTCAATGATGACGTAGCAAACAAAAAGTATGTGGATGATAAACCCACCTCGACATCAAAGCTAACAATTGATTCAAACATTGATATGAGAAATACATACCGAATTAAAAATCTAAGCACACCACTGGATGGAAAAGAACCTCCTACAAAAGAATATGTAGACAATACATTTCTTGATAGAGATGGATCTTACCCAATGAAAGGTAATCTAAATATGGATAATTATAGAATTTTAAACCTACCAACTCCATCAGGTCCCAGACAACCAACACCATTAGCCTTTACAGATATAAAGTATCTACATGTTGGTGGAACAAATAAAATGTTAAACTCACTTAACATGAATAATAAATCTATAATTGGTCTAAGAGCACCTTTTAACGATACAGATGCTGCAACCAAAAAGTATGTGGATGATAAAGGATTTACAACAGGTTACTTAAAAAAAGATGGAACGGATCGTATGACTGGAAACTTAAATATGAACAATAAAAAAATTATTAGTTTAAGTAATCCAACCCAAGACAATGATGCTGTAAATAAAGATTACGTTGATAAACTAATTCATCACACTGCAGTTCAACCAAGTCATTACAATGACCAATTTACTTTTCTTATGTCTAATGCAGCACAATGGACTGATGAAATAGATACTGGAACTAGTTTTGTTATATCAAAAATAGCAGACTTACCTCCTTCAAAAGGTAATTTTCATAACTATAACCACAAAGTAATTTATGTAAAAATAAACAAAAATTCTCAAGGTGGATATAAGTACAAAATGTCAGTTAACTTTTACAGATTAACCGCTAATGTTGATTACACACTATGTTTGGAAATACTAAACACTGACTATCAACTTTGGCATAAATCTCAAATAAGTGTAGACAAAGGAACTTCAACAGGATTATCAATTGAAAATGTAAGTGTAAAAAAACTTAGTCATAGATATACAGATGCAACAAATCAAACACAATATATGTATTACCATAGAATAATAGTTAATTTTAAAAAGTTGTCAACTGGTAATAGGTTCTTTCTTCATTTTCTTGTTAATATACCACAAGAAGGAACTGACCTATCTGTTTATCCAAGACAATTTTCAGGAGTTTATTTTATTACTTATGGTATTGTGGGTAAAGTAAGCAATATTGATCCAGATAAAGTTTATGACTATCACACAGCATTTGATATCAAACCAACAGAAGTTTCATACAATGTTGACATAAATGCAAATAATAAAAAAATATTAAACATTGATCTTGATAAAAATAATAATAATAGTGCAGCAACAGTTGGAATGGTAAATGAAATTAATACAGCAACAGTTGGAATTGTAAATAAAAATTTACCTTTTATAAAAAATTATGTTTATAGAAAATATTTTGATCATTTTTTTGACTTTAGCGATTCAAACTATTATGTTCTAAATAAAAGTTCAATTGGTGTTGTGTTTAATGCTTTGTCCTCTATTACAGGAAATTCTGCACAAAATATTACATTTCCAAGTAAAACAATGGATAACATAAAAGAAACTGGATTAAGAATAAATAATTATAAGATTTCTTTTAAACCACCAATTAAAAATACAAGTTACACTTTATGTATTGTTTTTTCTCATTTTAAAAGTAATAATTTTAGTATAAAGAAATATGATGTGTCTAATGCAAATTCAAGACAACAACTTTTATTTTTATACTATTTATCTATAACTCATTTTCTAAACATAAATATTGGTAATGTAAGAAAAAATTTAGCAATACCATCTAGTTTTAGTGGAAAAAAAATAGTTTTATGCTTCATGTTCCTTTACATATTACGAAAGTTATTGATGTTGGCGGAGTCTCGCTTTGGGTGAGCTCTGTTTGCTGGGACACAAATAATCACAAACCCATTATGGGATATTTTGGCCACGGGAGTGGCCGTTTATTAAATTAAAGCATATAAAGCTGGGAAAACCAGATACATAAGAACATAATACCAGCAAAGGTGAGGGC
Organism: Porites lutea; assembly: GCF_958299795.1. Lineage (NCBI taxonomy): Eukaryota > Metazoa > Cnidaria > Anthozoa > Scleractinia > Poritidae > Porites > Porites lutea. The sequence goes on from NC_133207.1 coordinate 23,738,268, forward strand.
ACACCCGCCACTCCCTAGGGTAAAATAAAGCTAACGGGAGGGAAGGGAGGGAAAAATGTTTCTGACTGTCTTGTAATGCGAGGAAGGAGGCCTTGTGCCTCGCTTCTGTGACCTACATGACCCGTGACATAAATGACACTTTCGTGACAAATCACCCGGATGACAGGAAACCCTCCTTTGCTGGTAGCTGGAGAAATACAATAATGATCAGTCACATTAAGCATAAAACCATTTATTTCTTTTAGAAATAAATCTCATTTATGCTTCATGTTCCTTTACATATTACGAAAGTTATTGATGTTGGCGGAGTCTCGCTTTGGGTGAGCTCTGTTTGCTGGGACACAAATAATCACAAACCCATTATGGGATATTTTGGCCACGGGAGTGGCCGTTTATTAAATTAAAGCATATAAAGCTGGGAAAACCAGATACATAAGAACATAATACCAGCAAAGGTGAGGGCACACCCGCCACAGCCCAGAGCAAGGAACGAGTGAAAGGGCCGCCCCACCCGAGGCCAAAGCAAGACGACCGCCAACAGAAACTACTGGTACCTACAAATCAAAATGTACAGGAAAAAGGTGTGCGCCGCCTGATACGAAAACCCGAAAAACCACATGGGAAAAATTGGGAACGTATCCCCCAACCAATGCAGTCACACAAAACCTCTGGGGGTTAAAGGTAAGAAAGATACCACATTAAAAATAAAAAAGGTCAATGTACGAGAGCTGAGATGAATATACATGTATTATAATCATCCAACCGTGTACACCTTACAACAATAGCGTCAACTAGCGCCATAACGGCTCATGTGTGTCCATAGCAATAGGACATTGTATACATTCTTTGTCACTGTCACTCACAGCTTAGTTCCACCAGTTTAGTTCAGTGGAGGTTATGCACGTAAACATATAGAAATAGAATGGTAAGGCTGTTTACCAAGCCCTGCTTACTGAAATGGATCAGTGTAACCAACAGAAATGTACAAGTTTGAATGGCCCTTGCTCACACTGTCATTGAATCTGATACAGATTAAAAAGTGTGAATCACTTAAGTTAACTAACAGTTTAAAAGTGAAAATGAATGAGATAACTGTATGGCCCGTGTTCACACAGCCATCATAAATTGCACTTATTCACTAAGCACTGGACACTAGATGGGAATAAAATGACCTATATAAGCAAATGAGTTTTAAGTAACGTTTTCCTAAGTCTTGGATACAGAAGTGGATTGATGTAACCAACAGAAATGGGCTACTGTAGCTAGAATAAAGGAAATGGCTGCATAGCCTGTCAGCTCACACAGTCAACTTATAATATCGGCCTCACTAATGCCGCATCGATACGAAGCTCAAACGTGTTTAAAAGCTGTAAAGTTAAACCAGGTTGAAATGATTAGAAGTGAAAATTAATCAGTAAGATGGCTGTATGGCCCCTGCTAACACAGTCACCAGGAATTTAAATGATAACAATTTAGGCTGAATGGTCATAGCTCAGTGACATAATGAAATGATTTAATTTAAAAAACTGTGGTCTGGCTGTATAGCCCCTGCTCCCTTATCAAAAAGCTGAAATAGCTTGTTAATGTAACTGATTAGAATGAAATCGGTAAGATGGCTGTATGGCCCCTGCTCACAGAGTAAACATGAATTTAAATAATAACAATTTACTCTAAATTGTCATAGCTCAGGGACATAATGGACGGATTAAATTTGGAAATCTGTGATATGGCTGTATGGCCCCTGCTCACACAGTCATGCAAAATTATACTTATCAAAAGTCTGAAATAGCTAACTGATGTAGCTGATTACAATAAATCTGTGCGATGGCTGTATGGCCCCTGCTCACACAGTCACCCTGAATGATACTAATAAAAGTCTGACGTAACTCACTGATGTAACTGATTCAAATGAAAATCTGTGAGATGGCTGTATGGCCCCTGCTCACACAGTCACCCTGAATGATACTAATAAAAAGTCTGACGTAACTCACTGATGTAACTGATTCAAATGAAAATCTGTGAGATGGCTGTATGGCCCCTGCTCACACAGTCACCCTGAATGATACTAATAAAAAAGTCTGACGTAACTCACTGATGTAACTGATTCAAATGAAAATCTGTGAGATGGCTGTATGGCCCCTGCTCACACAGTCACCCTGAATGATACTAATAAAAAGTCTGACGTAACTCACTGATGTAACTGATTCAAATGAAAATCTGTGAGATGGCTGTATGGCCCCTGCTCACACAGTCACCTTGAAACTATACTGTAAGCAGAAATCACCTAGGAAACTAACAGGTGAATTTAAAAGTGAAAAAATCAATATACTGTAAGATGGCCGAATGACCCTGACTCATGTGGTGAGAATTCTACATATTACAATGTCACTGCCCATATGTCCTGCACATAAGTATCAAATGACATACATGTCCTATACACTTGAGCTACATGTATACCCAATCACAATGCCCAGCAAGCCAAAGTTGCCTGAGGAAAGTTCTGCCCAAGTAGATGTACACGTAGGTGCCACGTGCCAAGGGACGCAGCAGCTGCTCTTGAGTAGCCCGACACTAGAGATGCAACTCCTGGAAAACTGATCAGCAGAATGTGTACAACTCTTTGGAACATTTCTTGCATACTATGTTGAACTGAATTGAGGAACCAAAGAGAATGCAGAGCTATTGACTTTCTTAAGAGAGATGCCAAGGGAAAGCTGAAGATGGTTGGATAAAGCTGGTTGGTACTCTGCTCAAGACTGGCTTCATTCAAAAGGCGTTCATGAAAGGGAGCTGCATGTGTATACCTTAGCACCTGCAGTAAAATGAAAAAACTATAAAAACAACTTCTTTAAAAAAGCCAGAATGTGCTACCATTAAAGAACAATGTGTAACCAATTAATAAATCAATCAGGATCTCCCAAACAAAACAAATAAACCGTAAATTCCTCAGAAACAACAAAGCTAAAAGCACTGATGTGACGTGGAGAGTAAAGCATAAAGCAACGTATAACAGTGTCTCATCACACTAAATGCAGGACTGTAATGTCCACACATATCAAAACAGGGGAGCCAACAAAACCGGAGATTAAAGTTAATGTAGCTGCATGTAAACCAAAATAACGGATTGCATGAATAAAGACTAAAAAATAGACAAAAAAGGCAAAAAATGTGAATAGAAATTCAAACCAAATAATATTGGCATCTGGTTACCCTAGACAAAAATACAACAACAGAACCACACACATATCACTGCAAACAAATCAAATAAGCAGTACAAACAAAGGAACAGGGGCCTAGAACAATGAGGACCAAAGCCTCAAACTGAGGAACCTAGCCTCAACATAAAATAATGAGGACGAAACCTCAATATAAAATATGAGGACAAAGCCTCAAAATAAAATATGAGGACAAAGCCTCAATATAATACGAGGACGAAGCCTCAAAATAAAATATGAGGACAAAAACTCAATGTAATACGAGGCCAAAGCCTCAAAATAGAATATGAGGACAAAGCCTCAATGTAATAAATAAAAATAATGGACGAATCCACTATATAACACAATAAAAATGTGGCAGGGAAAGTCTGTCAGACATTAAGTCGACGCAAAAAAAAAAACTCCCCTATAAATGCCAAAATAATAAATAATGTAATACGAGGCCAAAGCCTCAAAATAAAATATGAGGACGAAGCCTCAATATAAAAAACAAGGACAAAGCCTTGATACAACATGAGGACAAAACCTCAACAAAATGAGGTCAACGCCTCAAATACAAGTGGAGGAACAAAGCCTCACACTGAAAAAACGGCCCAGAAGTAAGCACTGGCAGACAGAATGTCGCCGACAGCGACTAAAGGAAAACAACAGAACACAACGATACACAATGCAACAGGATAAAAACACAATATGCAGACAAAACTGACATATGAACAGCAAACGATAAACCTGATATGCTGATACAGTACACTGTACCTCTGAGGTAACTTTGTTAGAATGGTTGCAAGTGTTAGCCTGTAGGGTTTAATAACGCATCGTTTTATTTGGCTTTGTTTTGTTGTTGCTGTTGCTGTTGTTGTTGTTTTGTTTTTTTTGTATTTGTATAATACTGTAATATTAATTATACATATAAGCTGCGTCCAAAGGTCAAAAATGCTCAAATTGCATAAAGGTAAACTCAAAATAATTATAAATAAATAAAGTGTCTTTCCAAATCACAAAACAAGATCATAAACAAAGAGACCCAGCTCCAGGCAACTGAAGATCGGGCGAGTGTTACTGATTTCAAATATAGCGCCAGTTGGCACCAGCGATACAAGTAGCTGAAGAACACGAGGCACAACCGGTCTGAGGGACAACGAAACTGTGCTACGCACACCGAACGGACTAGCATACACGCCAGTGTAACTGAAAACATAAAAAATTAATGGTCGATCGGATGTAAAATTCGATGTTACCAATAAGCAATGGCATTTCATTAGCAGAAACGACCGCAACGTGTATGAATTCCCGCAATCAACAAGACGATCATGTGCACGAACATGACTGTGGACATCAATACAGCACCGAGAGTAAGCGGTGAGCCATCGGGCAATAATCTAGTACTTATCTCAAAGAAGAGGTGATGCTCGGTAGGTAAGACCCAAGAAGAGCGAAAGAGACTGATAAATCGCAAGCATCCTGCATCTAAATCCGGTCGCCATCAAAAATGTTTCTGACTGTCTTGTAATGCGAGGAAGGAGGCCTTGTGCCTCGCTTCTGTGACCTACATGACCCGTGACATAAATGACACTTTCGTGACAAATCACCCGGATGACAGGAAACCCTCCTTTGCTGGTAGCTGGAGAAATACAATAATGATCAGTCACATTAAGCATAAAACCATTTATTTCTTTTAGAAATAAATCTCATTTATGGTTAACAGAAAGTATTAATGATAATATTACAAAAGTTAATATAAGTAACTATTCCGCAGACTTAGACGCTAATATTGTAAGAACTTCAGCTAACCTTGAATTTGAATTTTTATGTAAAGAATCAGTGATAGAAAAATTTATGTACTCTCCAAACTTTTACGACATTGACTCTTCAGTACATCATCAAATATTACTACAAGAAAAGTTAAACGGAAATTATGTATTATAGACTAAAATAAGATTATATATATAAAATAATAAAATGAAAGATATCTTTGATTTTAATCACATAGACCCATCTCTATCAAAATCAGATATTAAAACACTAAAAGATTTTTACAGTTACTACCATAAAAAATATTGGTGTTTTAAGAGGTCTTATAAAAGTTATAAATTTCTTGATAATTTTTTTACAATTACTGGAATATGTTTGGTATCAATAGGAACTATTATTGGTGGAATAACACTTAACCCTGTAGTTCTTGGAGTTGTAAATGGTGCTGGTGTTATTGTGACTGGAGTTGGAAAAAAACAAAATTATAAGAGGAAAATTGAGATGACAAAAATTGCATACACTACTTATGAAAAAGTTCTTGTTGAACTTCGAGCTGTACTTAGAGGAGATGAATGGGATTAACAAAAATTCGTAGATAGAATGAAACTAATAGATGATATGATAATTGATCAATCTCCTGAACCAGATAGATTTGAGATTAAATATAATAATAAATTTAATATATGTGATTAATAAAATGATAAAAACAATAGTTCATTACGTTAACTTTTACTACCCCCCTCCTTTCAAAAATACTATTTATTCAGAAGATGAGATAAAATCAGCATTAATATTTAGACACCTATATGAGACTACTTTTAAAAAAAATATTTCATTAGAAAAAATTATACATAATTTAGAAGGTTTACCTATTAATACTGAAAGTAAAATATTACGTAATCATTTAATATTCCATAGAGCTTTTAAATCTTTCTATAAACTTTACAATCGAGGTAGAGGATGTGTATACGTATTTGATTCACCATTTAAAAGTGAAGTACTTGGTTATCTAACTGGAATATTATACTGGATTTTTCATAAAGGAATAATATAATCATATAATAAAAATGGCTGATTTGGTTATTAGAGAAAAAGATATTGTAAATCTTGGAAGAAAAACAATGAAAGAAGTTTATAAATTTTTACATGATGATTATATACTAACAGCTTTTAACGAAATGGAAGAAGAAAAAGAGAAACTAAAAAATAATCTTTTTAAAAAATTCTTATTTATGTATTATAATATTAATAGTAATGATTATACAGAAAGACAATATGAAGAATATTCTAAAAATTTAAATAATAAAAGTAATTATAATATTATATTAAAAAAAATGATATCTAAAATTGAAGATGAAAGTCTTGATATTAAAATAATATATAAAATTTTAGAAGAAATAAAACTAGAATTTGAAATAAATGAAGATTTATTTGTTAAAAAAAAAGCTTTTATATATTTTTATACTATATATTATTTATATGATGAATATTTATATGATGATTATTAAATTTTATATTAATTTTTTAATATAAAATTATTTTAACATTTCTTTATAAGTTTCCCACCAACTATCATAAATCTCTAAAGTTTTAGGGCTTATTTTAAGCTCTAAACTCTTATACTTTTCACACCCCATTTCATCCAAAATTTTTTTTATTACATAAGTAATATTTATCATTCTCTTTCTAAAATATTGTTTGTTAATATTTTCCATAATGTAATTATCTATTTTTAATAGTCTGTTGTAAAGTTCACATTTTTGTTCATCAGGAAGATCTATTAGTTTAGAAATCTGATTAACCTTTTTATCATAGTAATACTTCCTGTGATAAATACTCTTTTTTCTATAATGTACCCTATCATAATCTTTCATATCGTAAAATCCTAATACATGTCCATTTACCATTCCACAATTGTAACATTTTTTTTGACCAAAATCAATGAAAAAAGATTCTGTATTTTTACAGCCTAAACATGAAGCTACTTTTGTCTTTTTAACCCCCTCACTTTCTTTTACTTTATAATTATGTAAAATATTGAGATATTTTTTTATTTCTTCTTCTGTATATAGCATTTATTATTTCTACTTATTATATCTTAAATCTAATATTTTTCTCTAATAGCTAGAGTATTTATTTGATCATTTAAAACATGTCTCTTATCATCTTGATTACTTAGAGCTACTTTGTTAACCTCTTTTGAATACAGATCATGATTTTCACTTCTTATTATTTTCATCTTTCTCATTTCTTTTTCACCAGAAAATAAACATCTAACATAATCATCAAATATTAACGACTTTTTTACCACATTTTTTTTTATTCCTTTACACTTCTTTAATTCTTTTTCACCCTCAACTTTATAGCTGTATAGTTTAGGCCTTAATCCAACAAAATGAGTTATCTGTTTTCCTGATGCTTCATCCTTAAACATACCAATAACTTTTTTGTTAACTCCTGTAGTTATTCCAGAAGGATGATCTGATGGATAATCGCTAGTATCAAATTTATTTTTTATATCATAACATATATCTTCGTAAAAATCTTTTGTTTTAATCTGATACATTAGACTGTCAGTATCTGTAAACAACAATTCAGCTTTTTTTCCATATTTATCTTTGATATAATTATAATGAAAATCAAACAGAGTTTTTGATAAGTCTAAAATTGTTTGACCAACATATACTGGTTTATTAAAATACACTTCTGTCCTTTTCATATGAATAGCAATAAGATTTCGATCAAATATTGTACATCTATCAAAGTTTGGACGACTTGATAGTTTTAGTGCTTTTTTACGGTCATCAACAAGTACTATATTTTGTCGCTTTCTAATATTTTCTATTGTTTTACCAAAAACTAAATTGTTCATTAGTTTAAAAAAGTCTTTCTCAAAATTGTTTGCAGCACATTTTCGAAGTTCTGTATTTTTTCTTATATATGGTTCCATCCAAGGAGACTGGTAAAATGATATTCCTCTGTGAACAGTAGTAATCCTCATACCCAACTCAAGACATTGTCTAAGAGCTCTGTAATGAATAACATAATTTTTTCTTGGTTTAAAATGACATATTAGTTTTTCAACTCCATTAACCTTCATTAATTCAGGTGCAAGAGGATAGTCATTATGAAGATCCCATAAGTCTGGTGGATACTCCAAATCAACTTCAAAAATATATCCCTTCTTACCAGTATTTGCCATACTATCATTTGTTTTTTCTAAAATTTCCATTACCTTTTCTTTTGTAATATTTTTCATCATTTTAAAACCATGTGTTGGTAAATTCTGAGACATAGCCCAACCATAAAGATTGTTTGCGTCCAAATATTGTATAAATGATGATTTCTTTTCAGGATTATATTTTTCCATATATTTATTATTTGCTTCTGCATACCTTTTTGATATATGTGTTATTCCTCCACGAATACCACGCTCAATCATCATTAACATATCGTAATCATGTAATAAGTCTAAACGTTGTCCTGTTGTTTTTAGACATGCATCCCAAGCTAAACCAGGAGATGTGAAGTAATGAGCTGGATCTAATTTGTAATGTTTAAGACAAGTTTTCCTAAAGTTTTCAAACACATCTGCCAAAAGCAATACATCAGATTTTAGGTAAAGATCGTGATAGTCTCTTATCGTTTTACACCCAAATGTATTCCAAACTTTAATAGCATGTTGGTAATCTTCATCACTTATATCTTCATCATTTAGTTTTGAATAAAACCCCTGTTTTGGTGGAAGTTGTTTTTCTGATAATTTATCAATTGATGATACATAATCATAAGGATAAACTCCTTTACGAGTTAGTAATGAAGTATTATGCTTAAACGCATGTTTTGTAATATGAAAATCATCTTGGTTTAAATTTGAAACAAGATTGGCTAGTGATGTTTGAAGAAACTTAAATGAGTCAACAAATCTGATTTCAAATTTTATTGCTTTAATATCACCATGAATATCTTTATACTCTCCAACTTTAATAGATTTAGAAAATGAAAGATATTTTTCTTCAGTAGATGGAATACAACTAAGATCACCATCTATTTTAGCAAGTTGTTTGATAAATAGATGTGCATCATAACCCTGAAGATTGTGAAATATAACTGGTAATATTCTTGGTTTTTTACACATAAGATTACATTTGTTATGTGCTGCACCACGGTACTTACCTGTAAAATGGCAATGATCTCTAACTCTATCTTCATCTAATTCACTACCACAAATATGACAATTAACCGCATTATTAAAATCTTTATTTGATTTTTCACTCATTACTAAAGGTTTTGGTTTACGATAAAAATCTTCATATATCCCTTTAGTCATTTCTGTAAGTTTTTCTACAAATATTTTAGCAATATCTTCATCATCTGATTTTTTTGTATAAATGATTGGTTTAATTCTTTTATTAACAATACCCTTTGCATAAAAACAAAATCCTGATGGTTCATGTTTTTGATAGTTATAGTTGTAAGAATCTTTAGGATTGGGGGAACAGCTATTCATTGGTTTAGTAAAACATTCAAAATCTGCATATACAACAAAAGGAATAGGAAGTTGTCTATCATAGTTAGTAAAATGTAAAATTTTGTTTTTTTCTGGCATTTTTACAAATGCTGTTTTATTACTAGAACAATATTTGATGTGTTTATCTAATAATTCTGGTTTTGTAAAATGACAAAAACATCTCTTACAAATTTGTATTGGTTCATATGTTCTTGAAGTAATTTGACTACGTACAAGGCGGGAAAAGTTTTTAATTAGTGAATAATGAAATTTACCATCTTCTTCATACAAAAATAAATCAATAGTATTTTTACAATCTTTCTCAGCCATTCTCAAAGGATAAATAGTCTGTCCATTGTTTGAAAAAACATTTATTCCTGGAAGATTTGGATTAAGTTTTTCAAATTTGTTAATATCTTTTACTTTCATTGGAAATGTAATTCCTTTAGTGATAAGATCATTCTCATACTTTTTTAAATCTGTAAATCTACAATCATTCTTTTCTCTTGGATGAAGATAACGAAGTACTGACCAAATAAAACATTTATCATCTTTATTTCGAATACTAACAATTGCTTTTTTTCTCATAATCCAATCTGGAAGAGAAATATAAGAAGAACCCTTTATTGGATTAAATTTAGTTGTATGAATTTCTAGTTGAATAATTTCTTTAAAATACCACCCACTTCCATTTGCTTGATAAATAGTTACTTTTTCATCAATTTGTATCATACTTTTTTTTAATATATCTTTTACATCAGTTGATATAAAATTATTAAAAGTACTAGAATTAAAATATGCTTTATCTTGAACTTTAAAAGTTAAACTACTATCTTTTCCCCTTTCCTTTTTTTCCATAATACAAACTAAAACAAACCTTACTTTAGTATTACGATGATTTCTAAGAAATTTTTTAATAATATGTTTTTTATTTATAAATAACTGATAAGGTAAAATATCTGGTTTCCCCTTTATAATATATTTTTTAGCAAATTCGTTTAGAGCTGATTTTTCAATTTCAATTCCTTGTTCATGCTCATTTATAGCTCTCTCAAGAACTTTTCGTAAATAGTCCGGAGTATCTTTAGGAATTTTTTTATTTTTTATACATTCCTCAAAATAATCCTCAAATGATTTTATCCTTTTAGAATGAGTTTTTTTAACAACTTTAGGTTTTTTAACAACTTTAGGTTTTTTATCAACTTTGGGTTTTTTATCAACTTTGGGTTTTGTATTAACTTTTCCTTGTTTAACTTTTTCTCTAAACTCTGTCAATTTTCTATATTTTTCAATCAATCTTCTCTTTTTTTGTAATTCCTTATAATCTTTCCTAAGATCTTTTTTTTCTTGTGATACAATCTTTTTTAATTCGTCCAAAGACAAACTCTGAAGTTGTTTATCGGTAAAAATTTGTTGAGACATAACTTACTATATTATTATTTTATTTTTTTATTTCTTTAATTCAAATTTATTTTTCTGCTTCAATATCACTACTTTATTATATAGTAGTTAGTAAATGTTGACATCCCACTCACTCACTTTTATTTCTAGATCTTCGAGCAATGTGAGCGACTACTTGAGAACGAATGGAACAATACGAATGAGTTAAACGAACTGAATGAACTGAATGAAAATGAGTGAGCGAAGCGAACGAATTTGAATGAAGTGAATGAAGTGAGATTAACGAATGAGTTTTGTGAAATGAGTGAACAAGAGAGCGATGTTGCGAGATGAGGTAGAAATAAAAGTGAGTGAGTGGGATGGCAACATTTACTAACTACTTCAATGAGTTGTCAACTTTGAAATGTTGAACAAGATGCAATGCTCAAAGTCTTGCCAATCAAGCAGACAACTGAATACTTTGAATGACGATTTGGCTCTTTTTTGCTAAGTTCTAAAACTTTTTGGAATAATTTTCATGGGGGCGTTTACTAGACAAAGGTTGTTTATTAGAAAGGGGCGTATAATGCAAATATAATATTATAGAGCGGCGCTTATTAAATGAGCCAAGAGGCGTTTGTTTGAAAGGGGAGGTCAATTAGTCATTCAATCATTTATGGTAACTCATCAATGCCTAAGTAAGCCTTTTGTAATTTGCTAGGAGAGACTCATTAGCATTGAACCTTCGAGGTATTTACTTTGTCTGAAAGAAATTCTTTTTTTATTTCTCCTTTAAGTCCTTTAAAAACTTGGGTTGTCCAGTCAAAATAACACAAGGGGAGCAACGAGAGAGAACAAAGTATTGGCTCCTAAACAAAACTTTAAAAATAACAGGCAGAAAAGTACTAAAATTACAGTTTCAAAATCATGTCAGTTAGTCGATCTACAGAAGGTGTTAATCGAAAATAATTGGCTGGACGTTTGAATAAATTAACTACGAATGTGACTGGAATTGAAAATTCAGAGGACAAATTACAAAAAGCAATACCTGCCAGACAACAGAAGTTACAACAGTAGATGTCAATCTTAACATATACATTTAAGAATATAAACTAGAAGATATTCAATACCATCATTATAATTATTTTTTTTATCTTTGTTACATTTAAAAATCATCAACTGCTTAAATTGAATCGACGACAAAGAAAAACTAACACACAAGATGAAAACGCCATAGATAAGGAGGATAGATAGGTAATTTCCTTAAAATTCAGATCACGACGAAAGGTACCTTTAGATCGATTCCCAAGAAAACGTACCGTTACCCTGGGTACCAGAGGTTTTTCTAGCGTGCTACGGGAATTTTCGGTGTTGGCCGAAGGCTGACACATCTTCGGCGGTAGGCCGAAGATTCAGGGTGGCGTACCGTATTCGCATAAGAAATACATGTTCCATAACAAGGAATTCATGAAAGGGAGAAGATTTCTTTTAATAATTTTTTTAGAAGTAGACGCTGCAGTGTAAATTAAAACATGCAATAAATGAATCTTTGTGATATCTAAAATTGTATCCTGATTTAATATCCCTTAGTTAATTTATCATGCAGCGACCACTCAAAGCTACTAAAGGTAACGTAAGGCTAAGGCGCCCACGAGCCAAAGGTCCAAACGGCCGCAGCTTATACCGGTTTCCTCAGCATGATGCCTGTTTAGGAGTATTGCTTCTCCCCTCTGGACGGGATGCTAGTCCATCTCAGGGTTACCCCCCAGCTGTATGTCGCTGGTACCCATTTATACACCTAGGTAAAGAGAGACAAAGTGGATAGTGAAGTTCCTTGTCTAAGGAAACAACGCAACGGGCGAGGCTTGAACCCCGGAGTTCGAGGTGTTAACCGCTTGGCCACACACGCCTCCACTGAAGAGCATCAACCAAATTTGAAACATATGGGAGAACCGAATAAGGCTAAGGGAAATCAATTCTAAAACTCCTGCTGCTTGCATTTTCATTGCTTAACGGTACATATCAGGATTGTTCGTTTTTATTATTAATAAGTTATTATATTATTATTCTTAGTAGTAGTAGTAGTAGTAGTATTAATTCTTCACTAGAATAGATGGAAGAGCTGTTAGTGTATTTTTTAAAATACAGTCTAGAATGTGTTTTAAACTCCCATTTCAGAACGTATGTTCAGGGACTTTGTGTCAAATAAATAGTAAAAATGCAACTTCAAGGAGTTGAGTATCTAAGCATCTATTAAATAAATGTGTCTCTCGGGCCACGAGGAAATTTTCTGCTGCTGAAGAACCGCAGTGATCAGGCTTTTGTGAACTAGGGCGCGGGAAAGTTCATCTATGAATACTATCAATGTATCACCAGTTGTAGTTCTGTCGTTTCTCTGTAAACTGATCTAAGACTATTGAAAATACAGTTGAAAATACGTGCATGATGACAGGTGTGTGAAATGTTATCCGGCTTTGGCAATGCGATCATAAAGTGCACAATTTGGCTGTTAAACTCGAGCAGCTGCCTTCAAGCAATAAAGCCCAGGCTTAGCAGGTAAATATGAGGTAAAAATGAGTGCATATTCATCAACTATGCATAAAACATGAAGTTTTTATAACATTTGCTTTTCAAGCGAAAAAAAAAGAGGGATATTATGAAACCAAGAGTCTCGACTAAACTAATGGGTTCTTCCTCAACAAAAATACAAGGCTTGTTATTTCTTTTACTCCCATGGATTTTACGAACTTCTACCGGTGCTACCATTACATGTGGCACTTGACAAGAAACCCCACTCCCTCGCTTAACTCATATCAATGCCTGAGAAGTCTTTGTGATTGGCTATAGGAGAGGCTTATTAGCATTATATGGAAAATTCGAGTCATTTACTTGGTGACAACGATTTCCTGTTTTAAATATCACCTTACAGGGGGTTAAGGTTGGGTTGTCCAGTCAATATAAACTAAGGAGAGCAACGAGAGAAAAAAGTATTGGCTTCTAAACAGAATTTAAGCAACGAGCGTAAGGAAGGTACTAAAATAACAGTTTGAAAATCATGTCAGATCAATTAGTCGATCCACTGAACCGATGTGTTCAGCTTTTTTTATTGGCTAAACTTTGCAATAAATTATCTATGAATGTGTAGATAGATAGATAGATAACTTTATTTAAACACGGTTAAGTTCCTTCAACATGTACAAAAAAAAAAAAAAAAAAAAAAATCTAAGATCTATTATCCCTAACTAAACTAACTCTGATTAAAAATATATTCATAGAATTTTAACTACCTAGCGTTGTATTTACAAATAAAAGCTGCTTTTCAAGGATGCCGTGTAAAACTGTATTAATGTATGATCTCATTCAAAACTGTTGCGACACAGTTTGCGTTTAAAATCATGTAAAGAATCTGCAGATCTTAAATCATGGGATAGCCTGTTCCACAGCTTAGCTCCGCTATAGGAGAAACTTTTCTTTAAATAATTGGTACGGGGCAGTGGAAGGACTAATTTATTTTCAGTATTCCTCAATCGATAAGAAGTTATTTCGTCACGAGATACAGATTTAGATGTTAGATAGTCGGGAGTCATCCCATGTACGGTTTTATACATCATAATAGCCGTCGATACTTGTCTTTGGTGTTTAAGCTTACGCCAACCTAGTGCCAGGAACAAATCGTCCACATTACAATCAGAATTAGCGGACATTAGAATACGGGCTGCACGATTTTGGAGCCTCTGCAGCTTATCGGAAAGACCAATGCCGCAGTTCGTCCATACGACATTACAGTAATCAAAATGCGGTTGAATTAAACTGTCGTAAACATTAATTAATACATTAAAAGGAATAAGATGTCGTATTCTTTTAATTGCACCCAAAGCAGAAGCAATCTTTTTACAAATACTCTGTATGTGGCATTCCCAGCTTAAGTTTTGGTCAATATGCACTCCAAGAGATTTTGCCGTTGACGCTTGCATCACGGGATGGTCGTTTATCATAAAAGAAGGAGTTTCAGAAAGCTTTGATAGCTTCTGCCTCGACCCAACTAACATAAACTCAGTTTTAGTCAAGTTAAGGGTCAGTTTGTTAGCCGATAGCCATATATACACCTTGTTTAAATCGTCGTTAACGCAGTCATTTATGAGTTTTAAATCTGCGCTGGCATAGGTTAGGCTGGTGTCATCGGCATACATTCTAGGTTATGAAAAATGCAAGCAATTAGGTAGGTCATTAATATACAGTAAAAATAATAAAGGTCCAAGAATTGTTCCCTGGGGAACACCACATGTAACTAATTTTGGGTTTGACATTGAGCAATTAATTTGGCAAGTTTGGGTACGATTGTTTAAATACGAAGTAAACCATTCGTGACAGGAACCGCGTAATCCATAATATTGTAATTTCGTTAATAAGATATGATGATCAGCTGTGTCGAAAGCCTTTTTTAAGTCTAAGAAGACAACGGCATTGACAAGGCCACGATCAACGTTCACTGCCCAGCTATCGGTAGCTTCGAGTAATGCGGTTACAGTAGAATGTAAAGAACGAAAACCAGATTGGTAACGGGATAGAATACGATTCTCAGTGAGATGGTGATACAACTGGTCGTAGACTACCCGTTCAAATACTTTGGCCACGACTGGGATCACCGATATTGGTCGATAATTGGTGGGATCATTTCGTTTACCAGAATTTTTATACAATGGAGTAACCCTAGCCGACTTCCACTCATCGGGAAAAAATTCCTGTCAACAGTGATTGATTAAATATTAAAGTAAGAGACTCGGCAATTAGATCAGGGCACTCCCTCAATAATTTAGCTGATATACTATCTAATCCAGTGGCCTTTGATTTACAAAGTTTTGAAAGGAGAGAATAAATATGAGCAGATGTTATTTCCTTGAAGACAAACTCCTTAGAAGTTCCACAAAGAAACTCTTTGTAGGTGGTATCAACATTCGAAACATTTCGACTAAGCCTTGGTCCAATCTCAATGAAGAAAGTGTTCAACAATTCAGCAACTTCTGCTTGATTGCTCGATTTTAGTCCCTGATATTGAATTTCATTTATTATTGTTTTATTAGATTTGCGGGAAGTCAATTCATTGATGGTCTTCCAGGTCTTACGTTGATCACCGGCAAAATTATTAAAAGAATTATTATAATAGGCCTTTTTAGCAGCCTTGATTTCCTGATTTACTTTATTTTTGACCTTCCGGAATCGATTCCAAGAGGACGCATCCTTAGTTTTAACAGCTTTTTTCTTTAGCCGGTTTCTGAAATTCATTCGTTTTTTCAAATTTGTGGTAATCCAAGGAGACTTGGTGGGACGGGTGCGTTTAGTTTTCACAGGGGCGTGCTTATCACAAACACTTAAGAATAATTCTTTCCATTTTTTCCACATGTCATTGGGGTCGTACAGTTCTTTGATATCGTCCCACGGTTGCGTCGAAACATCATTACGGAAATTATTGCTGTTGAAGTGTTTAAATTGTCTATAGCTGATCAAATTGATTCCTTTAGAAACAGGCGGGTTTGAAATTTTACGGTACGTGTAAACAAGACTGTGATCGCTTATACCCACGTGTGTCACCCCAGAACAGAGAATATTGTGTGATTACAAATTAAAAATGCAATTCGTGCTGAACAGCAGAAGTTTCAACAATAGACAGACAGTGAAGAGGTACTAGGAGATATTTCATACCATTATCATTATTCGAATTTTTATCGTCAACATTTCCCTTAAATTTTCAGTTAATAAATTTACCCTTGCATGGACTAATACTTTTGTACTTCTCCTGCCCATGCCCCTATAACGTTTCTAACGGTCCGCGGCCGAGTTTTATCCCAAACTCTTACAATACGTCGCCTATGCTGTCATTTCTCGCACTCATATATTAAAACCTTCTCAGAGTGCTGGAGTACACTGATAGTCATGATATATGATATATTTGCGAGCCAAACTGAGCACATTTTTGCGATCTACGCCTGTACAAAAGAACATTGTATGAGTCTTTTAAGAACTTTTTGGTAATCAATTACTGCTAAATATGAACCCCCGAGCCCGGGATATGAACAAAAAAAAAGCGGGTTGATAGCACAGTACGCGTTAGACATATACATGGTGACATCAAAGTATAGCCAAAAACTGCACGAGAAATGCATAGACCTGTCATGCAGCTACAGCTACGTTGAGACTCAAACGATTCTCGGAAAAGATAATCGAAAATACGTGCTTAACACCATTTTTAAACAGGTGTGTGAAATGTTATCGTTAGCAATACGATCATAAAGTACACAATTTGGCAGGTAAACACAAGAAGCAGGGTAGAAGCTGCCTGCCATTAAGCAATTAACAGGCTTAACAGGAAAATATGAGGCAAAAATAAATGCCTGCTATCATGTGTGCATGAAGAAGCCAGTGTTTATATCATTAATTTACTTCTCGATCGAACTAAAAACGGGAAATTCGAAAAGCAGGAGTCGGGCAAGGGGAAACTAGCAGGTTCTTACTCAACAAATAGACGAGGCTTGTTCCTTATTTGACTGCTTTTAATTGTTACGAATTGTTGGTTACAATTTTATCGCTCAATAACGCTGTAGTAATCATAAATTTATAATGACCAGAGTGACTCAAACGCTTTAAAACTCATATCAATGCTTGAGTAAGTCTTGTAATTGGCTAGGAGAAACTCATTAACATTGCACCTTCGAGTTGTTTACTTTGTCAAATCGATTTTCTTTCTTAAATGTCACTTTCAAGCTTCGGTTGTCCAGTCAATATAAAACCAAGGAAAGTAAAGAGAGAGAACAAAGAATTGGTTTCTAAACAAAATTTAAACAATATCATACAGTAACCACTGAAGAGCACCCCCTTTCATATGGCCCTCGCGAATGAAATCGAACGAAGGACTTTTTTCGAAGTCTATAACCTCTGTTGCTTACAATTTCATCGCTTAAATCAGTACATGTACATACCAGGATTGTATTCTTATGAAGTTATCATTATATTCATTATCATTACTATTACTAGATTCTTTAATAGTGTAGAGCTGTTAGTTTATTCTAATGTGTTCAAAACGCCCATTTCAAAACGTATGTTGAATTTGTGTCAAATAGGTAGTAAAAATGCAACGACAAGAACATTTTTTAAATAAATGTGGTTCTTAGCCCCACGAGAAAGTGGAACTTGGCGACCGTTAAAGAGTGATCCGGCAGGGAGTCTTTTAATCAAGAGCGCAGGAATTTTTTTTTTAACTACGAACACTAGCAATTTATCGCCATTGTAGTTCTTTCTTTTCTCGGTAAACTGTTTGAAGCAGTTCCAAGACTGGATCGATCTATTCCCCACTCTCGAGTTTTATGCTCGCTGCGCTCCTTCTGTACCACGGAATATTATCACTGCGGCAATCAGTTAAGATTCAAACTTTTTCAAACTTTTATTTTCATATCTCCTTGAGAAGCCTGAAAACAATAGTTGTTATTAAGGTGTTTCGATACAGTTTTTCAGAGGCCATACCGGTATTTTTTAATCGCCTTAAAAGGGAATTTTTTCCTTGTCCGATCGCTATAAAATTTTCACCAGTAATTGGGTATGGATTAAAATGTGTGTAAAATCGATATTAATATGACAACAATAAAATTGATAAAAGCCGAATTTTGTGTGATTTAGACCAGCTACTGAAAATCCAACACTAGGAACTTAAAGTTTGGTGTTTCGCAAACAATATCCGCACTGTAATGCGCACTTTACATACCTCCATGACTAGTACATTTTAGTTTAAATTTATCGCATCTTTTGAATGTAAAACATTGACAATACTCACACTGAAATTTACTGGTCATGGATGTATGTATTGTCCGCATTAATTTGGAAAAATTAGCATAACGTCAAAACAGTGAATGTTGTAGCGCGGATTTTTGGCCGGTTAGTAGGATAGGTTAATTTTGTCTTGAAATTTCAAGGTGTTGCAGTGAATCAATCTCAATGAAAGTTTCTGTGAGGCATTATTATATACAGTATGAAGATTATGTGACGCGATTTTAAAAAAATTCGTTCGAGTCGAAAAAAGTCGTTTCAGAGATATACAAGAAAGTGCTAAAAGTCCAAATTTTGAATGAAGTTACACTTAGACAGGTGGTGAGAAAACGGGTTAGTTTTAAAGATACCAAGATCGAAAATACAACAAAATTTCCTAGCTTCGAAATATGATATTAAGTAGGATTATGACGCCACTTAAGAATAATTTGAGTCATTTATAACGTTTATATTAACGTTTATTATTATGAATGCTATTTTAAAGCCATTTGGATAACCAATTAAAGTGGACATTTTAAACTGGTGTGATAGATATTATTTGCATGTAGAAATACGCCCTTTACGTACTTAAACACAGGTGAACAAAATTTATAAAGCGACAAAATGTCTATAGAAACATTTTAAAGGGGCATTATCATTTAATTGATTTTGTGTAAAAGACAGCACCTTGCCTCTTCAACTTCCTGTTTAACTTTTTTGATTGTATTTTTTGCAGTGGGCGAACGGCGTACGTGCCACGGGAAAATGCAGTTTTTTCTTTACTTCTTATATGACGACGCCAAAATTCTGCCAAAACTTGGGGTGGTGCTAAAATTTCAACAGAGGTTTATAATCGTCCCTTTTATTCGTTTCCTTTTTACGGCAGAGCCTCTTCCTTAAACGTAGCTGTTCTGCAGTTAAATTAACAGTTGTTAGTTGTATAGTTGTACGTTGCCCGCTTGCGCCCCCAATAACGTATCTAATGGTCCGTCCCTGAGTTTTATTTGCCACCCAACCTGTTTACAATACGTGGCCTATGCTGTCACATTTCGCAGTGATGGAAGACTTCGACTGAATACATTTTATTAATCCTCAGTTAAGTACGCTAATGGCAGTCGTAGTGTTTTTTTTATTCGAGAGTGTTCCACGTACCTTATAAATCTTAACATATTCAATCAAAAGCACATTTGTGCGACTTAGCCTGTACAAAGGAACATTCAAGTTCATGAGTATTCTAAGAACTTTTCGATAATTATTACTAAAAAAGTGATAGTCATGATACATGTATTCACGCGAGTGTTCCACAAACCTCTAACTCTTAACATCTAATCAGCCAAAAGCACATTTTTGCGACCTACGACTGTGCAAAAGAACAATTTATGAGTCTTTGAAGAGCTTTTTGGTAATTACTGCTAAACATAAAACAGATCACGGGGGTTGATAGGACAGTACATGTTAGCCATAAAAAGGGTGACTACGTCGTATATCCAGAAACTACACGAGAAAGGCGAGGACCTGTCCTTATACTCTATGATTAAAACGGTAGTAGCGCACGGTAACAAGCAAAGCACAAACACTGTTACGATGGCAATGGACATTTGAAGCACGTTTCTGTCTCTTCTGTTCCGCTGTTGTCGAGCGTTGGCTGACTGTTCACCTGGGTGTGCCTGTGTCTTGAGCTTGATAAGGATGATGGAGTTAAGAAGAACTAACAAAATCACGGGGATGTATGTAAACAAAAGGAGGATTGCTAGAATGAAACTGGCATAGGACGATGACTCTCTGAATACTTTTTCCCATTTCGCAACACACCAGGTTCCCTTTGGGCATTCGACGATCTTGTTGGCGAATAAGTATGGCGAACTGACAGCTACGGTAACTATCCACGTGGTGCGAATGAAGAAGGGACAGAGCTTGGATCTGATGACTGGGGAACGGAGTGGGAACACCTCGGCTCCAAATCGATCCACTGCTATCACAATCAGATTCTGAATCCAAACGTCCAAGGAAACGTCTCGAAAGAAAGGAACAAGCTTGCACAAGGCCTGGCCAGAATACAGTCAGGTGGCTATATTAAGAAATCGATTGAAAAGATAGTAGGGCCTTTTTTCACTAGCGAAAAATTGTTTATTTAAACAAATTTTCTCTCATCATTGACGCCTAACAAATGCGAATGGTTTGTCGCGCTTTTCCTAATTTTTGTCTTATGGGGGGCAATCTTTAAAGGCGCCGCGGACAAAATTTGCCCCTGGCAAAAACTGGACAAAATGGATTAAGTATAACAAAATGCGTTTTTCTTGTCAATCATTTGTTGTAAAGCCATTAGTCTTTCCATTAAAGGAAAATATGAGGCAAAAATAAATGCCTGTTAAACAAAGGTGAGCAAAATTTCTAAAGCGACAAAATGTCTATGAAAACATTTTAAAGGGGCATTATTATTTAATTGTTTTTGTGTAAAAGACAGCACCTTGCCTCTTAAACTTCCTGTTTAACTTTTTGGATTGTATTTTTTGCAGTGGGCGAACGGCGTACTGCCGCAGGAAAATGCAGTTTTTTCTTTGCTTCTTATGAGGACGCAAAAATACTGTCAAACCTTGGGGTGGTGCTAAAATTTCAAGAGATGATTATAATTGTCCCTTTTATTCGTTTCCTTTTTGCGGTAGAACCTCTTCCTTAAACTTAGCTGTTCTGCAGTTAAATTAACAGTTGTTAGTTGTATAGTTGTACGTTGCCCGCTTGCGCCCCCAATAACGTATCTAATGGTCCGTCCCTGAGTTTTATTTGCCACCCAACCTTTTTACAATAGGTGGCCTATGCTGTCACATTTCGCAGTGATAGAAGACTTCAACTGAATACATTTTATTAATCCTCAGTTAAATACGCCAACGGCAGTCGTAGTGGTTTTTTTTTATTAGAGAGTGTTCCACGTACCTTATAAATCTTAACATATTCAATCAAAAGCACATTTGTGCGACTTATCCTGCACAAAGGAACATTCAAGTTCATGTGTATTCTAAAAACTTTTCTATAATTACTACTAAAAAAGTGATAGTCATGATACATGTATTCACGCGAGTGTTCCACAAACCTCTAACTCTTAACATCTAATCAGCCAAAAGCACATTTTTGCGCCCTACGCCTGTGCAAAAGAACATTTTATGAGTCTTTTAAGAGCTTTTCGGTAATTATACTGCTAAACATAAAACAGATCACGGGGTTGATAGGACAGTACAAGTTAGCCATAAAAAGGGTGACTACGTCGTATATCCAGAAACTACACGAGAAAGGCGAGGACCTGTCCTTATACTCTATGATTAAAACGGTAGTAGCGCACGGTAACAAGCAAAGCACAAACACTGTTAAGATAGCAATGGACATTTGAAGCACGTTTCTGTCTCTTCTGTTCCGCTGTTGTCGAGCGTTGGCTGACTGTTCACCTGGGTGTGCCTGTGTCTTGAGCTTGATAAGGATGATGGAGTTAAGAAGAACTAACAAAATCACGGGGATGTATGTAAACAAAAGGAGGATTGCTAGAATGAAACTGGCATAGGACGATGACTCTCTGAATACTTTTTCCCATTTCGCAACACACCAGGTTCCCTTTGGGCATTCGACGATCTTGTTGGCGAATAAGTATGGCGAACTGACAGCTACGGTAACTATCCACGTGGTGAGAATGAAGAAAGGACAGAGCTTGGATCTGATGAGTGGGGAACGGAGCGGAAACACCACGGCTCCAAATCGATCCACCGCTATCAGAATCAGATTCTGAATGGAAAAGTCAAAGGAAACGTCTCCAAAGAAAGGGAGAAGCTTGCACAAGGCCTGACTAGAATACAGTCAGGTGGCTATATTAAGAAATCGATTGAAAAGATAGTAGGGCCTTTTTTCACTAGCGAAAAAATTGTTTATTTAAACAAATTTTCTTTCATCATTGACGCCTAACAAATGCGAATGGTTTGTCGCGCTTTTTCTAATTTTTGTCTGATGGGGGGCAATCTTTAAAGGCGCCACGGACAAAATTTGCCCCTGGCAAAGACTAGACAAAATTTATTAAATATAACAAAATGCGTTTTTTCTTGTCAATCATTTGTTGTAAAGCCATTAGTCTTTCCATTAAAGGAAAATATGAGGCAAAAATAAATGCCTGTTATCATGTGTGCATAAAATAGGCAGTTTTTATATCATTTACCTCTCGATCGAGCTAAAAATGGATAATTATAGAACCAAGAGTCTGCTGTCGGCAAAGGGAAACTAGCAGGTTCTTTCTCAACAAAAGAGACGAGGCTCGTTACTTCTTTGACTCCGTTAATTGTTACTATAGCCGCCGGAAATCAACATAATCATCTGGAGTTCATTTTTCCAATAAAAGCTTTTTATTTTCAGTCGAGAACTAGCATACGTGCGCATAAACATAGCTTCTAATACTTGAAATGGTTATACTGCTGAAAATCAACAGGAGAGACATGTTTTCAACGAGACAGCATTCTTATTTTGGTGTCACGCACTATGAAAACTCAAAAGTTCAAATTGCTGTATTTTCGAAATGAAACATGCTAGGGGAATGGAAACTTGTGCAAAGATTTATTTTTTGTTTGTCTTCAACCTAGTGTATATAAGAATTCGTAAAACCTCGCTATTTTGACATTACAATTTGATGACGTGACTGTGAAAACCATCTATAAGCCATTGTCGTTGTATTTAGAAATCGATTAAAAAGATGTTTGGAAACCAATACGGGTGCCGAACATTTTCAACTGGTGTGATACATAATATTTGCATGTGGAAATACGCCCGTTATGTATGTAAACATAGTTGATCAAAATTCATCACGCAAAAATTAAAATGTCTATAAAAAGGTATGAAACGGCAATGTCATTTAATTTATTTTGTAGAAAAGACACACCTTGCCGCTTAACTCCTGTTTTACTTCTTGGTTCATGTATCAGTTTTGCCCAATGAGCGAACGGCGTACGTGCCACAAAAGCATAGAGTTTTTTCTTTGGTTCTTTTGACGACACAAAAATGCTGTCAAACCTTGGAGTGGCGCTAAAATTTCAACAGCCAGATGTTCGTAATTGTCCGTTTTATTCGTTTCTTTTTTTTCGGGAGATCCTCTTTCTTTAACTTTGGAGCGGTTCTTCATTAATTAACAGTTGTTAATTGTGCAGTTGTATAATATCGCCTTCTACGCTCCCAGTAACTTTTCTAATGGTCCGTCCCTCAGATTTATTTACCACCCAACCTTTTACAATACGCGGCCTATGTTGTCACTTTTCGCAGTCATGGCAGACTTAAAATGAACACATTTTATTAATGCTCAGTTAAGTACGCCAAAGGCAATCGTGGTAATTTTTTTTTTTATTAAAGAGTGTTTCACGTACCTCTAAATCTTAACATATTTAATCAAAAGCACATTATTGTCTGTGACTTACGTCCGTTCAAAAGAACAGTTCATGAGTCTTTTAAGTTAGACTTTTTCGATAATTTTTACTACTAAAAATACACTGAAAGTCATGACACATTTATTCACGCGTGTTCTACAAACCTCTGACTCTTAACATCTTCAACCAAAGCACATTTTGCGACCTACGCCTGTGCAGAAGAACATTTTATAAGTCTTTTAAGAGCTCGTCGGTAATTACTGCTAAAAATGAAACAGATAATCGGGTTGATAGCTTAGTATGCGTTAGACATATCAAAGGTGATAATGAAGTATAGCGAGAAACTACACGACAAATGCGTGGACCTGTCCTTATACGCTACGATTAAAACGTTGATAGAGAGTGGTAACCAGCAAAATTCAATCACTGTTACGATAGCAATGGACATTTGAAGCACGTTTCTGTTTCTTCTGTTCCGCTGTTGCTGAGTGTTGGCGGACTGTTCACCTGGGTGTGCCTGTGTCTTGAGCTTCGTAATGATGATGGAGTAAACAATAGCTAACAACAGCACAGGGATGTATATCTACAGAATTTGGTGAGCTAGTACGATACTGGCATAGGACGTTGATTCTCCGAATACTTTCTCCCATTCAATAACACACATGGTTCTCTCTGGGGATTCAACGATATCGCCGGCGATCAAATATGGCGAAGAGATAGCTACGGCCACTATCCACGTGGCAAGAATGAAGAAGGGACTTAGTTTGGATCTGATGAGTGACGAACGGAGTGGAAACACCACTGCCCCAAATCGATCCACCGCAATCAGAATCAGATTCTGTATCGAAACGAAAAGGGAAACGTTACCAAAGAAATAGACAAGCTTACACAAGGCCTGGCCAAGCTGACCACCAATAAGCAACGAGTTGGTGTACACGAGTGACAGTTTGAAAGGCATTTAGAATATTGCAGACAGAATATCAGAAAAGGCCATGTATGCAGTGAAATAATTTATCGGTTTTTTTTAAGTTCGGCATTTTATAAACGATCACAACGATGAGCGAATTTGCGACCAGTGAAACGATAATGAACAGACAGTGAGTAACGGTTACTCCGATTTTTGACGCAGTGGGATGAAACAAAGCGGAGCAGCTCCAAGACCCGCTGGATCCGTTCACCGTTGAGTTCATGCTTAGGTTGCCGACGTATCTGTGGAATTGTACGTATGCAGTCAAGAAACTTTGAATCACTGCTCTGTATATTGCGTATCCTGTTTGATTCAAAACTTTTATTGGCAATTGTAAGCCCCTTGCGAAGCCTCAGCACAACTGCTTAAAGTGAGTTTGTATAAATGTGTCAGTTATCAACTGACTTTCAGCCAACCAGAGTATTAAGAAATCGATGGAAAAGATAGGCCTTTTTTTCATTAGCGAAAAAGTTGTTTATTAATTGAGACAAATTTTCTGTCATCATTAAAGCAAAACAAATGATGCGGATGGTTTGTTGCGCTTTTTTTAGAACTTTGTCTTTTTCTAAAAACGGAAACATTTTAATACAGAAAGTCTAGAATCTGGGAAATGAAAGAAGATAAATATACAAAAAGCCTTGCCAAGAATCAGGTCTATGCAACAGTTCATATGCGAGATATTCGGAAAAACGTTTTACCCAAATTTATAAAGCTTTGTATGGAGACGCCATGTTTGTGTCCCTTTCAGGGGCACAAATATGGCCGCCGCAAACCAACAGAAACATCTGTTTTTGAGTTTTCCTACTTGCGTGAACTCTTCGCTTGAAGGACTCATAAAGATTAAAGTAATATTTATTCTAAGATAAGGAATGTTTAGATAGCAAAATTTCCAAAAATCGGTAATGTTTTTAACCCACATAAGAGCTTTCCCGGCCGCCAGCTAAATGACGCGTCACGCAAAAGCCTGGAAATTCAAGCGTCCTGTATCGCAAAAAAAAGAACCCTTTTGAACCAAAAATTGTCTGTATGAAGGTTTTAAGATGCTCTAATATCACACGAAAGTAGAAACTCAGAAGAAGCTGTAGTTTCTTAGGTTGAATTATGGTGACGTCATGTGAAAACCGAGAACAGAAGTTAAAAAAATATCACCCAAAAAAGTTTGTTTTAGTTGTTTCAACGGAAATGCCTAATTTGTCTGCTAATGCAGATAAGCCCATAACTAGAAATGTGCTTAAGTGCCAATTTAAAAATACGCATATACAATCATAACCTACACTATGCTTTTAACCCACATAAGAGCTTTCTCGGCGGCCAGCTAAATGAAGCGTCACGCAATAACCTGGAAATTGAAGCGTCCTGCACCGCAAAAAAAAGAACTCTTTTAAACCGAAAATTTGTTTGTATGAAGGTTTTAAGGTGCTCTAATATCACACGAAAGTAGAAACTCAGAAGAAGCTATAGTTTCTTAGTTTGAATTATGTTGACGTCATGTGAAAACCGAGAATAGAAGTTAAAAAATATCACCCAAAAATGTTTGTTTTAGATGTGTAAAAGGAAATGCCTAATTTGTCTACTAATGCAGATAAGCCCATAACTGGAAATGTGCTTAAGTGCCAATTTAAAAATACGCATGTACAATCATAAACTACACTATTTAGCAGTTAAATCCAGGAAGCAGGGGCGTAGCTGCCTTTAAGACATTAAGCCCTGGGTAAACAGGAAGTGAAGGCAAAACCATAAATGCATGTTATCACGTATGCATAAAATATGCGGTTTTTATATCAGTTACTTCTCGATCGAACTTAAAAGAGGAAGTTCTAAAACTAACGTTCTTCCTTTAACAAAAAGGCAAGGTGTGTTTTTAATTGTTACAACCTTCAGTATTTGTTGGCTACAATTCTTTCTCTCGATAATGTTGGGGCATTTTTTTTCTTAATAATGACCAGAAAACCCACCGGCCTAACTCATATCAACAATGCAACTATTAACCGTCATGACGTCATCCCCAACAGAGTTTCGCAACCGTTGATAGGGTGCGTCTTGATCTCGCATGCAACTCGTTTAGCACCGAAGTCAAAGGATTTCTACCACGGAACTTTCAACCGCGGCAGTGTTCGCTCAGTCGGTAAAGCGTGTGACTGCAGAGCGGGAGGTCGCGGATTCGATTCCCGGGGCCGGACCGATACTCAGGGTCTTAAAATAACTGAGAAATGAAGGTACTACCTTTGTACTGCAAGCGGCTAGACTTTCGCGTGGCTCGGATGACCACGTAAAATGGCGGTCCCGTCTCCAGTAAGAGACGTAAACAATAGTGTCCCCAATTAGTACTTTAGTACTAAATACATTGACACTCAAATAAAGTACATTTTTTTTCACATTCTAACCAATTGGGGAATCTTGTTTACTGCATATCCTGCCACGGATGCCCAGTTCTTTACATTGATGAAACTGAACAATACCTCAGGAGTCGTTTTAGCGAACGTTTGCGAAGTATACGCATGCGCAACAACACTCCTGAGCTTCCTGTGGCGCAAAATTTCAAATCCACAGGCCACAGTATTTCCGATTTCCAGGTGTGTGGTGTGGGGATGGCTCTATGCGGTGGAACCGACATCCAACCGAAGCAGCGTGAAATGAGGGTTTTCTTGCAGCTAGGAACCGTTCAAAGCTAAAGGACTAAATATCAATTTCAGCTGCGCTCGCTATTATTTACACGCGCACGCGCCTCATTTTATGTCTATGACAACTGCTGGTAACCCTAGTAATAACAGTTTTCTTGATACTGAAGAAGGGTTATATACCCGAAACGCCTGTTTCCTAAAAACATTTGACACTTTTTGACTTTTCAATGGAAAATTATCCTATCCGCGACCCGTAAACCAGCTAGATGAGATGCATTAGTTTTCACAGTTATATCCCGGTGTGGTTGTTAATGGACGAAACTATTTGCAGTAATAAAAATATTGCTATGTCATAAATTATGACTTAGATTAGACGCAGTTTGCAGGTGCATGGTCCTTTGTTGGCCCCTGGCTGTTCAAAACCTTTTTAACTGTTTACCGACAAATTATCTGCCTTCCTTTTCCCATACACGAGTAACAATAATGACAATACAGTCAAATCTCTTTAATACGGACACCAAAGGGACAGAACCAAGTGTCCGCTTTGCAGAGGTGTCCGTATTATAGAGGTAGGAAATGTAGGATTTTTGTCATTTCTGGGACCAACCGAACTGTCCGTAATAGAGAGGTGTCCGTACTATAGAGGTGTCCGTAAGGAGAGGTTCGACTGTATATTATTTCGACAGTGCTTAATCTACATGTGATCAAAAGCACTTTGCACTGGAAGACCTAATTTTGCTATTTACATGTTTTGAATATAAGGATAATAATTTGCTAGAAACAAGTTTACACTGGAACATAGGACGCACTTGATATATTAGAAAATCAATATTCTAAATCCTAAAGATAATAAATTACTATAACTTTAGCTTCTACATAATTACGTAAATTGGACATCAGACTGTTCTAGACAAGAATTTCAGATTATTTTTCTAAGTGGGAGCGAGCAACGTGAACCTGGGAGGTTAGAGACTCTCATCTTATTAATTAATATTACTTTCCAGGAAAGTATAAAGTTTTGTCCGGTAAACGAGTAGTTGATAAATTGGTTGTGGATTTTCCTCCAAAAATGTTTCTAGGTTATGTGTGTAAAATTGGCAGGATTGACCAGAATTTCCAAGATAAGGTATCTCTGAAAAAGATCTATCCTTCCTGAGTTCGCCGCTTATCATGTAATCACTTAAAATATGGAGCTTAATAAATGGTTCAGAAATAAACAGTTTGCATCGTTCCAGATAGAAAACGATTGAACAGATCCACTAGATCCGTCGCCAAGGGTTTAATAATGTAAAGTTTGAAACAGTTTTGCTATAAAAACAGCAACCTTAATGATGTATAAAAAAGTTTAAACGATGGGTAAGTATAAGACCAATTTCGAGAAAAATGCTGTGGGCGTCTAGAGGTCTTCAAATACATTGAATTGCAGGCCACTCACAAGCTGAAACATTCCCAGAAGCTAATGCTAATAGGCCAATAACGGGTGGGAGTTGATTTCTACGATACTTGCAGTCGCAAGACTCATGGAATATGTATGATATGTCCGCTTCGTATTCTTTTGCTGCTTCCTTCGCAGAGGCACTTATCGCTTCGCCACGCGTGGACGACGCCCTAAGAAACGTCCGAGCGAGAGGCTATATCCTTATGAGCTGCAACACAGTAGGCCCCACCTCATAGAACCAACGACGGCCTATCGAAAGGCTTGAGTGCTATGTACCAGTGCCCCACACCTAGACTTTAAGGCGCCTAAGAAGGAGCTGTTGTATGAAGCAGGTCTTCTTGCACATAGTCAGTGATAGACAAGACAAACTTAAAAGCAGGTGACACACGCACACCAACCCACCTCCTGGCCAGTTTGTCTTTCTGGATTTACTGGCGCACAGATCGGCAAAAATGCTGATCCGCCTTCCCAGCGCATGCCGTGGGAGAATTGCCGTACAGTTTCCAGTCAACAGCTCCCATACGTGTTGTGTTGAGCTGGCGCTTAAAGTAGTGCTTTTTACTTGCCTTGGCAGGAAAGGGCCTTTGAACACGTGAGCCCTAATAAGGGTGAATAGCTTTTTATGGCTGCCATGACCTTGGTGATACGGCTGTGCACATGCGTTAGGTGCTGGGCGGGCCAGTTTTCAATTTCCTTAAAATTCAGATCACGACGAAAAGTATTTTTAGATCGATTATCGAGGAAGCGTAACGAAGATCCGTTAGTGTATTTTAATGTGTTCAAAACGCCCGTTTCAAAACGTATGTTCAGGGAATTTGTGTAAAATAAATACTAAAAATACAACGTCAAGGAGTAGAGTAACTAAGCATCCATTAATATGGCTCTTAGCTTTTTTAGCCCCGGCCACGAGGAAGTTTTTGTGCTGCTGAGGAACAGTGATCACGCTCTTGCGATCCAGAGCGGGGGAAAGTTTTTCATCTATGAACAATATGATTTGTCACCACTTGTAGTTCTGTCTTTTCTCTGCAAACTGTTTGAAGCAGCTCTAAAAGTGTTGAAAATATAGTTGAAAATACGTGCTTAATGCTAATTTTACTAATGTTTTTTTGGCAATACGATCATAAAGTGCACAATTTGGCAGTTAAACTCGAGCGCAGCTACCTTCAGTTCAAGCAATTAAGCCCAGGCTTAGCAGATAAATATGAGGTAAAAAAATGCATATTCATCAAGTAAGCATAAAACATGCAGTTTTTATAACATTTACTTTTCGATCGAGCAAAAAATGGGAAATCAGTTATGAAACCACGAGTCTAGACTAAACTATAATGGGTTCTTCTTCAACAAAAACTCAAGAATGGTAACTTCTTTTACCACCTTGGATTTTTTTACGAACTTCTGTACTTGTTGGCTCCAATAATATTGTTCGATAACGTTGTGGCACTTAACAAGAAACCCTACTCCCCAGCTAAACTCATATCAATACCTGAGAAGTCTTTTGCGATTGGCTATAGGAGCAGCTTATTAGCATATATGGAACCTTCAAATCATTTACTTGGTGAAAACGATTTCCTATTTTAAATATCACCTTAAAGGGGGTTAAGGTTGGGTTGTCCAGTCTAACTAAGAATTAATAGGTTCTTCTTCAACAAAAATAGAAGGCTTGTTACTTCTTTTACTCCCTTTGATTTTACGAACTTCTGCCGGTACTACAATTACATGTGGCACTTGACAAGAAACCCCACTCCCCCGCTTAACTCATATCAATGCCTGAGAAGTCTTTGTGATTGGCTATAGGAGAGGCTTATTAGCATTATACATGGCAACTTCGAATCATTTACTTGGTCACAACGATTTCCTGTTTTAAATATCACTTTAGAGGGGGTTAAGGTTGGGTTGTCCTGTCAGTATAAAATAAGGAGAGCAAAGAGAGAGAACAGTGTTGACTTCTAAACAGAATTTAAACAATGAGCGTGAGGAAGCCAGGTACTAAAATAACAGTTTGAAAATCATGTCAGATCAATTAGTCGATCCACCGAACTGAGGTGTTGAGCTTTTTTTATTGGCTAAACTTTGCAATAAATTATTTATGAATGTGTGATTACAAATTAAAAATACAATACGTGCTTAACAGCAGAAGTTACAACAATAGACAGACAGTTAAGAGTTACTAGGAGATATTTCATACCATTATCATTATTCGAATTTTTATCGTTAACATTTCCCTTAAATTTTCAGTTAATAAATTTTCCCTTACATGAACGAAACTTTTGTACTTCTCCAGCCCACGCCCGTATAACGTTTCTAACGGTCCGCGGCCGAGTTTTATCCCAAACTCTTACAATACGTCGCCTATGCTGTCATTTCTCGCACTCATATATTAAAACCTTCTCAGAGTGCTGGAGTACGCTGATAGTCATGATATATGATATATATATATATTCGCGAGCCAAAAGCACATTTTTGCGATCTACGCCCGTACAAAAGAACATTTTATGAGTCTTTTAAGAGCTTTTTGGTAATCAGTTGCTGGTAGATATGAACCCCGGGGCCCGGGATATGAACAAAAAGCCAAAACCTGCACGAGAAATGCATAGACCTGTCATGTAGCTACACCATTTTTAAACAGGTGTGTGAAATGTTATATAGCAATACGATCATAAAGTACACAATTTGGCAGGTAAACACAGGAAGCAGGGTAGAAGCTGCTTGCCGTTAAGCAATTAACAGGCTTAACAGGAAAATATGAGGCAAAAATAAGTGCCTGCTATCATGTGTGCAGAAGCAGCCAGTGTTTATATCATTTACTTCTCGATCGAACTAAAAACGGGAAATTCGAAAAGCAGGAGTCTGCTGTCGGGCAAAGGGAAACTAGCAGGTTCTTACTCAACAAATAGACGAGGCTTGTTCCTTGTTTGACTGCTTTTAATTGTTACGAATTGTTGGTCACAATTTTATCGCTCAATAACGCTGTAGTTATCATAAATTCAGACCAGAGTGACTCAAACGCTTTAAAACTCATATCAATGCTTGAGTAAGTCTTGTAATTGGTGAGGAGAAACTCATTAACATTGAACCTTCGAGTTATTTACTTTGTCAAATCGATTTTCTGTCTTAAATTTCACTTTCAAGCTTGGGTTGTCCAGTCAATATAAAACCAAGCAAAGCAAAGAGAGAGAACAAAGAATTGGTTTCTAAACAAAATTTAAACAATATCATACAGTAACTACTGAAGAGCATCCCCTTTTGTATACGCCGCGCAAATGAAATCGGACGAAGGACTTTTTTGGAAGTCTGTTGCTTGCATTTTCATCGCTTAACAGTATATGTAAATACCAGGATTGTATTTTTTATGAAGTTATTATCATCATCATCATCATTATTATTATTATTATTATTAAATTCTCACTAGTGTAGAGCTGTTAGTTTATTCTAATGTGTTCAAAACGCCCATTTGAAAACGTATGTTGAGTTTGCGTCAAATAGATAGCAAAAATACAACGCCAGGCCAAGAACATTTTTAATGTGGCTCTTAGCCCCACGTGGAAGTGTAAAAGAGTCATCAGGGAGTCTTGTGGTCAAGAGCGCAGTAAATTTTCTCATCTACGAACGATAACATTTTATCACTATTGTAGTTTTGTCTCCTCTTGCTAAATCGTTTGAAACAGTCCCAAGACTGGATCGCCCGCCATTGTCTGCTGCCTTCTGTACAACGCAGACAACGCAGTATATGCATCGCGGCCATCAGTTAAGTTTCAAACGTTTTAAACTTTAATTTTTGTCCCCTTGCGAGGTCTTAGCACAATAATTGTTATTAAGACCGACATGGCTTAAACTTCCTGTTTGGCTTAAATTTCCTGTTTAACTTTTTGGTTCGTGTATTTTTTTTTTGCAATGGGCGAACGGCGTACGTGCCACAAAAACATGCGGTGTTTTTCTTTGCTCAAGTTCTTTTGACGACGTAAACATTACTGTCAATGCTTGGGGTGGCGCTAAAATTTCAACAGATGTTTATAATTGTCCGTTTTATTCCTTCCTTTTTGTCGGTAGAACCTCTTCTATAACTTAGCGGTTCTGCAGTAATTAAGAGTTGTTAGTTGTACAGTTGTACATCACCTGCCTACGCCCCCGATAACGTTTCTTAATGGTCCGTCCCTGAGTTTTATTTACCGCCCAACCTTTAACAATACGTGGCCTATGCTGTCACATTTCGCAGTCATGGCAGACTTAATCCTCAGTTAAGTACACCAACAGCAGTCGTGGTCATTTTTTATTCACGAGTGTTCCACGTACCTCTAAATCTTAACATATTCAGTCAAAAGCACATTTTTACGACTTACACCTGTACAAGAGAACATTTCATGAGTCTTCTAAGAACTTTTCGATAATTACTACTAAAAATAGATTGATAGTCATGATACATTTATTCGCGAGTGTTCCACGAACCTCGTTGGTTGAAGAGTTTTAACTCTTCAACCAAAACCACATTTTTTGCAACCTACGCCTGTACAAAAGAACATTTTATGAGTCTTTTAAGAGCTTTCCGGTAATTACTGCTAAACATGAAACAGATAACTGGGTTGATAGCGGGGTAAGCGCTAGCCGTATAAAAGGTGACTTTATAGTATATCCAGAAACTACACGATAAATGCGTGAAAGTGTCCTGATACTGTTTGATTAAATAGTTCAAAGAGTAAGGTAACCAGCAAAACGCAAACACTGTTACGATAGCAATGGACATTTGAAGCACGTTTCTGTTTCTTCTGTCTCGCTGTTGCTGACTGTTGGCGGACTGTTCACCTGGGTGTACCTGTGTCTTGAGCTTGATAACAATGATGGAGTAAAGAATGACTAGCAACAGCACAGGTATGTATATAAATAGACTGATGTAAGTTAGTAAGAAACTTTCAAAGGACGATGACTCTCCGAATGCTTTCTCCCATTCATTAACACACCAGGTTCCCTCTGCGTATTCAACGAGCTGGTGGGTGAATAAGTATGGCGAATTGACCACTACAGCAACTATCCATGTAGCGAGAATGAAGACGGGACACAGCTTGGATCCGATGAGTGGGGAACGGAGTGGAAACACCACGGCCCCAAAGCGATCCACTGCTATCAGAATCAGATTCTGAATCGAAACGACAAAGGAAACGTTACTAAAGAAAGGGACAAGCTTACACAAGGCCTGACCAACCTTTCCACCGATAGGAAACGAATTGGTGTGCAAGTGTGACAGGTACCAAGGTATCCAGAATATTGGATACAGCAGATCAGATGAGGCCATGTTTGCGATGAAAAAATTTATCGGTTTTCTTAAGTTCGGCGTTTTATAAACGATCATAACAATGAGGGAATTTGCGACCAGTGAAACGATGAAGATCAGACAGTAGGTAACGGTTCCTCCGATTTTTGACGCAGTGGAATTTAACTGATCGAAGCAGCTCCAAGATCCGCTGGATCCGTTCGCCGTTGAGTTCATGCTGAGTTTTGCGACGTATCTACAGAGTCGTACACATGCAGTCAAGTAACTTTGAATTACTGCTCTGTATTTATAAATTGCGTATGCTGTTTGAGTGGCAGAACTTTTATTGACAATTGCAAGCCCCCTGCGAAGCCACAGCACAGCTGTCCTGTGAGACCTTCAAAAAGTGAGTTTGTTTGTAATGTTCCGGCATTATCCGCCAACCGACCTTTTGACAGAATTGAAACAGTGGGGTATTAAAATGTTATAAACCATCCAGAACACTTCATTTAGGTCATGTGGTTGTATTAAGAAATCGATTGAGGCTGATTAAACAAGTGTGTTTTAACACATTGAAAAATGATATCTTCGGTAGTGTATCATCAACTACACAAGTTTGACAGTTAACCACAGGAAGCAGAGGCGAAGCTGCCTTCAGGCCATTAAGCCCAGGCTTAACAGGTGAATATGAGGAAAAAATAAGTGCATATTATCACGTGTGCATTAAACATGAAATTTTTATAACGTTTACTTCTCAATCAACCTTTTAATGGGAAAACCAAAAGTCTGCTGTCGGCAAAGAGAAACTAGCACGTTTTTCTGACAAGGGCTTGTTACTCCTTTGACTGCTCAGTTTTTGCGTCACCGGTTTGGGGGACTTATATTTGGAGGGGCTTATACATGGAGGGGCTTATTTTCGGAATTTTACGGTATTTACTTTGTCTGAAAGAAATTCTTTCTTAATTGCTCCTTGAAGCTCTTTAAAAGCTTGCGTTGTCCAGTCGAAATAACACAAGGGGAGCAATGAGAGAGAACACAATATTGGCTCCTAAACAAAATTTAAACAATAAAGGGAGGAAGGTACTAAAATAACAGTTTCAAAATCATGTCAGTCGATCTACCGAAAGGGGTTAATCGAAAAATAATTGGCTAGACTTTTGCATCAATTAATTATTAACTAGGAATGTGACTGGAGGACAAATTAAAAAAGGCAATATACGTGCTGAACAGCAGAAGTTACAACAGTAGATGTCAATTAATCTTAGCAAATACACTTAAGAATAAAAAGGAGATATTCCATACAATTATTATTATTCGTATATCTTTGTTTCATTTAAAAATCATCAACTGCTTAAATTCGATCGATAAAAAGGAAAAAAAATAGTACACTAGCTACAAACACCATAAATAAGGAGGATAGATAATTAATGTCCTTTAATTCAGATCATGGCCAAAGGTATTTTCGACAGGCATTTTTCCCTAGAAAGTGTAATTTATTCACACAGGATATATATGTTTCATTACAACAAATTCATGACAAGAGAAGGTTTCTTTTGATCACTATTTTAGACTTTGAAGTTGCAGCGTAAATCACATACTCAATTTATCACTAGTCGGTAGTTCTGTCTTTTCTCCGTAAACTGTTTGAAGCAGCTCCAAGGCTATTGAAAATGTAGTTGAAAATACGTGCTTAATGCAAATTTTACTAAACAGGTGTGTGAAATGTTATATTCATTAGCGGGGAGTCTTGTAGTCAAGGGCGCAGGAGTTTTTTTCATCTACGAACACTAAAAATTTATCACTATTGTAGTTTTGTCTCTTCTTGGTAAATCGTTTGAAACAGTTCCAAGACTGGATCGATCCATTCCTCATTGTCGAGTTTATGTTTGCTGTGCGCCTTCTGTACAACGCAGTATAT
The DNA here is from genome assembly GCF_958299795.1 of Porites lutea. Lineage (NCBI taxonomy): Eukaryota > Metazoa > Cnidaria > Anthozoa > Scleractinia > Poritidae > Porites > Porites lutea. The sequence continues at coordinate 23,774,489 of NC_133207.1, forward strand.
CTGGTATATCGATCAGTTAAGATCCAAATTTTTGAAACTTAAATTTTTATGTCCCCTTGCGAAGCCTGAGCACAATCATGAATTGTTATTAAGACTGATATGGCCATCCTTTCAAGCTGAACAGACTAAAGAATGCTATCAGTTTAAAGCCATGGTGGTTGTTTTTAGAAATCGATTAAAAAGATATCTGGAAACCAATATGAGTATATATAATAATAATTGAGTGGACATTTTAAACTCTGGTGTGATACATATTATTTGCACGTAGAAATACGCCTGTTAAGTATTTAAACATAGGTGACCAAAATTTATAAAGCGACAACAACATTTCAAAGGGGCATTATCATTTAATTGATTTTGTGTAAAAGACAACACCTTGCCTCTTAAACTTCCTGTTTAAGTTTTTGAATTGTATTTTGCAGTGGACGCTGAACGGCGTACGTGCCACAAGAAAATGCATTTTTTTCTTTGCTTCTTTTGACGACGCAAAAATACTGTCAAACCTTGGGGTGGCGCAAAAATTTCAACAGATTTTTATAATTGTCCCTTTTATTCGTTTCCTTTTTACGGCAGAACCTGTTCCTTTAACTTAGCGGTTCTGCAGTAATTTACAGTTGTTAGTTGTACAGTTGTATATCGCCGCCTACGTTCCCAATAACGTTTCTAATGGTCCGTTCCTGAGTTTTATTTACCACCCAACCTTTTACAATACGTGGCCTATGCTGTCACATTTCGCAGTCATGGGAGACTTAAAAACTAAACACATGTTATCATTAATCCTCAGTTTTAAAACTGTTTAAAAGTGCGCCGACGGCAGTCGTGGTGATTTTTTATCCACGAGTGTTCCACGTACCTCTAACTCTTAACATATTCTATTAAAAGCACATTTTTGCGACTTACGACTGTACAAAAGAACTTTTCATGAGTCTTCTAAGATTTGTTCGATAATACTACTAAAAATACACTGATAGTCATGATCACTTTTATTCAGGCGCGTGTTCCACGAACCTCTAACTCTAAACATTATCAACAAAAAGCACATTTTTGCGACCTTAGCCTGTGTACAGACGTCCCCCCTCCCTCAGAAAAAAATCGGGAGAAGAGATTTTGTTTTCTGAGGGAGGGGGGACGTCTGTACACAGGCTATGCGACCTACGCCTTTACAAAAGAACACTTTATGAGTCTTTTAAGCAGGGGGTGGGGGGAGGTGTCTCCAAGGAAATCTGTGGTACAGTCCGCCTGCCAGTATGACGTCACGTCTCGCGTCATTGACTTTGAATCTTGTTGCTTTACCGCATTCTAATGCTGTATTAGGCATACACCTGTAATTCTGCAATTAAATCCCGAAAACCAATGAAAGGTTTCGTTTAATTATTTTTTGGGGGCAAACCCAGTGGAGATTTTAGGGTAATAATACTGACGATTAAGACGATGTGGAAAAAGCCAGTTTAACTTTCGCCTGTGGGTCACTGGTGGGTAGGTGTTGGGTGTAAATAAGTACATTTTGTGGTGTACTGTGTGTTGTTTGTCATGATGTCGGCTAACGCGGAAAAAAATTCAGCTGTTTCAGAGGAGGGACATTTCTTGACAGCTTATGGTATTTCTCTGGTCGTAAGCTTGGCCAGTATGCAGGTCAAGAGCTTTTAAAATCCCTTTTCCAAGATAAAACTCCAGACTATTTTTATTTTTTAGGGGCAAACCCAGTGGAGATTTTAGGGTAATAATACTGACGATTAAGACGATGTGGAAAAAGCCAGTTTAACTTTCGCCTGTGGGACACTGGTGGGTAGGTGTTGGGTGTAAATAAGTACATTTTGTGGTGTACTGTGTGTTGTTTGTCATGATGTCGGCTAACGTGGAAAAAAATTCAGCTGTTTCAGAGGAGGGACATTTCTTGACAGCTTATGGTATTTCTCTGGTCGTAAGCTTGGCCAGCATGCAGGTCAAGAGCTTTTAAAATCCCTTTTCCAAGATAAAACTCCAGACTTGAGCTTAAAATGTAGGTTGATCCAATTGCATGACCAGCACGGTCAGCAGTAAGAATAAAGAAACAGAAACAGCGTCGCCGGGAGTCGAACCCGGTTTACACGTGCAAGCAACTCGTTGTCTATGACCACCGCACCACAGTGACACACATGATTTGAAAAATTAATTTTGTGAAATCAAAACAATTTTTCTCTGCCATAGACACTATTTGAAGCTGGTGAAGCTGTATTTATCATGAATTCAAATATACATTTGGGGAAAATTAGCTTAAGCGCGTATTTCAAAGCTATTCCGCATTACTTCGGGTTCTACGGGCCGACTCCACGTAGATAATCGATAGAACTAGCTTTACTGAATTTGGTGGAGAATTAGGTTATCAACAGAGGCCCACACTCGAAAGAAATGATATGAAGTTAGGCCTGTTTAATGAGCAAAAGAATAGAAGGGACATAAACACGTGTGATCTAATGGAACATCCTATTCTGGAGACTAGACCTTGTCTATTTTAGAGAAAAAAAAAAAAAGATTTAACTTTTGATGACCTTGCCGGTCCCGTGAACCGCAACACGGCCAGCAAAACAAATTAACAAAATTATACAATCACGGGCACAAAATATCAAAACGGTTTACACAAGCAGATTATAGCAACACCAAAGCTCACACACATTCGATTAAACAAGCGATATATAGCGATATTTGCTATCTTCTTATAGCTTTTCCTCGACCTCGCTCGTCCAAATAGCTGTCGTATCGCTTGCTAATTTGCACAAGCGACCCAAGGCACTTGCCTGTTACTATGTGACGTCATACTGGCAGGCGGAGTGGGTCAAGAAACTTAGGTGGAATCCACCGGTTCAAAAATCAGTTGCCCCAGAAAGCTACTTGGAAAGCGTGAAAATCCAACTTTCAGAGATTAAACCAATCAAACCTAAAAATAACCTGTCACACAACGAATATAAAGCTCTAACAGAGCTGAAAAAGAACACTAACAGAACGCTAAAGAACACTAAAATGTAGGTTGATCCAATTGCATGACCAGCACGGTCAGCAGTAAGAATAAAGAAACAGAAACAGCGTCGCCGGGAGTCGAACCCGGTTTACACGTGCAAGCAACTCGTTGTCTATGACTACCGCACCACAGTGACTCACATGATTTGAAAAATTAATTTTGTCATATCAAAACAATTTTTCTCTGCCATAGACACTATTTGAAGCTGGTGAAGCTGTATTTATCATGAATTCAAATATACATTTGGGGAAAATTAGCTTAAGCGCGTATTTCAAAGCTATTCCGCATTACTTCGGGTTCTACGGGCCGACTCCACGTAGATAATCGATCGAACTAGCTTTACTGAATTTGGCGGAGAATTAGGTTATCAACAGAGGCCCACACTCGAAAGAAATGATATGAAGTTAGGCCTGTTTAATGAGCAAAAGAATAGAAGGGACATAAACACGTGTGATCTAATGGAACATCCTATTCTGGAGACTAGACCTTGTCTATTTTAGAGAAAAAAAAAAAAGATTTAACTTTTGATGACCTTGCCGGTCCCGTGAACCGCAACACGGCCAGCAAAACAAATTAACAAAATTATACAATCACGGGCACAAAATATCAAAACGGTTTACACAAGCAGATTATAGCAACACCAAAGCTCACACACATTCGATTAAACAAGCGATATATAGCGATATTTGCTATCTTCTTATAGCTTTTCCTCGACCTCGCTCGTCCAAATAACTGTCGTATCGCTTGCTAATTTGCACAAGCGACCCAAGGCACTTGCCTGTTACTTATGTGACGTCATACTGGCAGGCGGAGTGGGTCAAGAAACTTAGGTGGAATCCACCGGTTCAAAAATCAGTCGCCCCAGAAAGCTACTTGGAAAGCGTGAAAATCCAACTTTCAGAGATTAAACCAATCAAACCTAAAAATAACCTGTCACACAACGAATATAAAGCTCTAACAGAGCTGAAAAAGAACACTAACATCGTTCTAAAAAAGGCAGACAAAGGCACAACAACCGTCTTCATGAATATGATAAAATACAAGAATGTCAGATTCAACTCAACAACAGAGAATATTATAAACCTCTCCGAAATCCCATGACAGTGGAAACATCACAAAGAGTTCACGAGCTTGTCGCACAATTGCATCAAAATATCTTTATTGATGACATGACAAAGAAATGGTTTTCTCAAACGCGAGATCCGCCAAGAATACCAATATTTTACACCCTTACTAAGATCCACAAACCAAATCAGGTCGGAAGACCGATAATTTCGGGCTGTGAAGGCCCTACAGAAAGATTATCATTTTTTGTGGACAAACTACTTCAGCCCATCGCACAAAAACAGAAATCGTATCGAAAGGATACAACCAGGATACAACGGATTTCGTAAACTTCATAGAAAAGACAAAGGTCTCTCAAGATACTATCTTAGTATCAATGGATGTAACAAGCTTGTACACAAATATACCACAGGAAGAGGGGATCACAACAGTATGCAGAGCATACCAGGCATTCCACAACAATAGAGACCTTAAGCAGCTTCGTCGCGGACGAAGACGAGAACGACCGGAAGTCATATTTCACCTTTTCTTCGGAGTGCGCATGTCTGAAATTTCGTTTTCGTTTTTGTGGCGTTGTCGAGGACGGCAAGTGTCAGTGTTTTTCGTTGTGGTGAGAACGTAAGTAAAGTATCTTTCATTTTGCCGTTAAGTGACGATCTTTCTCATTCTTCCGAACAAGGAACTAATTCTCAAGCAATATTCTTTGTATATTTTGTTCAAGGTTTTGATAATTCTCTAAAATGTTGTTTATTTGACACTTGTAGATGAATGCAATAGACGTACAGCAACCAGCAAGCGCGGGAAAAAACACGTAAGCTCAAGTTGTTTTGTTCTTTTGACAAAGCTGTGCTTTAGAATTTAGCTAGATATGGAATATTATCCCTCATTCAACTGAGCCCTCATTTGTCTCATTCTTACCAGAAATCACCAGATCCGCACATCGCAAATCACACTTCGTTCGGCTTCTTTTGATCACGATATAAAAGCGAACCTTTTTAGCGAAAAAAAGTGTTTCATACCTTTTACTTTTTATTTATTTCCACCGGATATATGAAATACAATTTACACAACCCGCGTGTAGCATTAGCTAATCTTGGAGGGTATCAGTAATAAATAAACATAAATATTAGTCTACAATATTACTACAGCATAAGATTGACATTAGTTCTAAGGTACAAATTATATTGGTATAATAATATAATTGAAACCTCAGCCTTCGATAAACTTAAAAAGTACCTGCCTAATAGTGAGTGTTTCTCCATCTCTAAACTTTTGAACCCTGTTAAAATACTCTGTCACAGACACCACTATTGAGGAGTCTGTTTATTTGTAAGCCTTAATTCACCTGAATTACTTTATTCTTCCCATCACCCTTCTCAGATGTACATGTAACCTTATTTTGTACACCTGTTTTCCCTGTTGGGAGGATTTGTGTGAGCAAGGGGGTAAAAAAGAGTGAAAATGATAAAAAACTGGGAATATCATAGCATCAGTAAAGCTTGGGGAGATGCTAGAAGTGTGTCAGAGGTAGAGGGGTGGGGGTAGAGGATAGACAAATTCAACAATATTACACAAAATAATAAGTAATTAAGTGATAAACAGGATGCTAAAAAATATATTTTCAATAGAAAGATCATGGAAGGAATTTTTGGCAAAATCTCCAGAGTTGATTCAGAGTGTGTGAATTTGTTTGCTGGCCACCCTCATTTACCTTGAATTTCCCAGTATATCCTTATAGGAATCACCCCCCTTTAATTTTTTTCCATTCCTGGTAAATCCTTTGTAGTAATGGTCTAAAAATAATGGATCTACCACTGAAGCTGTCAAAGTAATTTTTGGCTTGTATCGTTTTTCATAGAACCAACTTTGTCTGGACAAAGGACCATGACATCTTGTTTTGTAGAGAGCTTTTGGTTACTGAGCCATACGCCCACAAAGTTAGAAGTGTTGAAAGAGCAAAAGCCTGGGAGCAGATTGTCTCCAGTTTAAATAACATCCAAGCTCCAAAGTTTAGAGTTACAACTAGATCCGTACGTGATCGCTACACACTTCTGACAACCAGAAAAGCAGAGCAGTTAAGAGAGGAGGAGAAAGCTTCAGGGATAGAAGTTACACCAACAGAAATTGACTTGTTATTGGAAGAAATTTTGGAGAAAGAGAAAGCTGCTAGAGCTGAGATTGAGTCTGGAGATACCAAAAAGAGAAAAACAGAGCAAGACAAGGCAAGTGCTGACAACATTAGAAGACTGGCAATGGAAAGGATGTCTCAGACTAAAACCAGGGAAAGTGATGTGGGAGAAACTTCTTCAAAGAAGAAAAAAACAAGGCGCAGCTCACATGAGATGCTTGAATTTCTGGAGAACAAATCTGAGAGGGACCACCAAATGAAACAAGAAGAACTAAATTTAAGAAGGAGTGAGCAAGAAGCAATGACTGCTATGATGAGACAGCAACAGCAGCAACTTCAGAATTTGCAGGCTATGTTTGTAAGCCAGCAAACACAGCAAACACAAGCTATGTTGGCTCTCCTAGAAAAAGTTGTTAAGAAGTAAAGGTGACAAGGGTTTTTTCCTTGTCCCAACTTGTTGTCATTTAAAAGCCTTCATAATTATATCACTTTGTAAGGCATTGTTTATTTACAATTTGTTTGGTAGTTTTTGTTACAGTGTACTTCTGACATTAGGTACTTTCCTATTTAATGTAAACAAAATGCTAATGGCCTGCTGTTGCCTATATACTTGTGTTAGTTACGTCACATCATGTTGTGATGCTGTAAAAAAACATTATTAAAGTTGTTTAGTCTGACTGGCTTCTGTACATTTGTGACATTCAGACAAAATAATCATGAAGTGAGGGTGGGTCTAATTCAAAAAACTTGGAAGTTTCATTTCCATACAGGCATGTAAGTGCATTTCTCAGAATTGCACAGACAATATACATTTTGCCAATACTACTCAAGCCTATTTTAAGATTTTTTTTGAAGTCTATGAATTTAAAGTAGTTCACTATGTCCCCAAATAGCCATTCAACGGATTCCCTCACAGAACTCATTCTGGCATTGTACTCTTGCATCTGGGGTGTTAAAACAGCATTTCTGAATGGTTGTTGGAGTTGCACTCTGTGCGGGTAAGCTGGATCACCATATAAAGCACATTAGGTGGCCATGGGGGGAAACTGCATGGTGCTGGAGATCTTGCAGCAAGCCTGATTCAGCTAACATAGCTGCATCATGTCTTCTACCTTCTGAAAATGAAAGGTTTAGAAAACAATTAGATGCGTGGACAATGGTTGTGACCTTGTGATGCATACTCAGTAGAGAACCTGATGGAAATTTAAGTTCTTTGCAAAAGAATTCATTCAGTATTCTAATCTGCAAAATTATATCTCTGAAGAGATCAATCACCTCCACTTGATGGGACTTTTTCAGTACTTGATTCCTGATTTTTACCCTTTTTGACCTTTTTTTCAGGGGTCGGTTCCTGAAAGGTGGAATAACTCTATTCCAGGGATAAGTCTGCCTTATTCCAGTCATAACTTTATCCCAGGACAAAGTTATGACTGGAATAAGACAGTTTTATCCCTGGATAGTGTTGTTCCACCTTTCAGGAACCGGCTTTTGAATTTTTTGCCATCTTAAGTTTTTTTATTTTCTTCATCTTTCTATTTATTTTTCAGGGTTATTTTTAATTAACAATTTTAAACTGAAGTGACTACCATGCATAAATAATTCCATACATTATTATAATTATTATTACCTATTGGGCCATATAGGTTTCCTATTAACCCATTCGGTAGAGCAACAGATTGAAATTTTAATGCATGGACTCTCTTGTGTCCATTGTATACAGCCCTCTGGTGCTGTCCTGGGCGACTTATTGGTCGAACCGTGCCATCGACAAAACCAAAACAGTTGTTCAAGGGAGAGCCTTTAGCTGAAATTACGTCTGCATATTGCTGTAAATGGTTGGGGTCCATAACTTGATTGTTCCACTGAGTTAGTCTGTGGCCATGCCTGTCATAGACATAATCGAGAACAGTATTTGTTATCATGCTTAAGACCGGAACTGGCCTTGCAAATCTGTACACCATATCACTGTATCGACAGGGGTAAGCCAGTCGCTTCAGTAGCATACATAGCCCTTCTATTCCATCGCAAACGGAACGCTGTGGGCACTGGAATGTTGGGGGAATCTGTAGCCTGTCTGCCAGCAAGGGAATGTGCCATTTCTCGACTCGAAACTCGGTATAACACTCAGCAGGATCCATTTCCCCCAAATCGAACGACGCGTACGAGTTGTAAGGAAAATCCGGATTCTTCGACTGATAAAAGTCATAGAGAAGGCAGAATTCTTCGTCATCAAACATGTCGTGGGCATATCCAACAAAAACAAAATCCCTGATGTCTTTAAACGACGACATAACTAAAACCACCACTTGTTGAGCCTCACTTGTTGACGTCTTCGTCTTTGTACAAGACGCGGGTGCTTAACTTTCAATTTTCGCGCCGAAAACGATGTTCTCGTCCCAGTGTCCTAGAGCATGCCACGTCATAATTTCGTTCTCGTTTTCGTCCTCGACGAAGCTGCATAAGGTCCCTAATAACCCTCCTATACCGTCACACTACCTCAAAGAAATGCTTAAACTTATCCTTCAGGAAAATTCATTCCAATTTATTGGAAACAATTATCTTCAGACCCATGGCACTGCAATGGGTACAAAAATGGCCGTTGCATTTGCAAACATTTTTATGGCCGATATTGAGACAAAAGTGATAAGTCAAAGCAAAACAAAACCAATAGAATGGAAACGTTTTATTGATGACATTTTCCCACTATGGGACAGTGACAAAAAGGAAATTAACCTGTTCATTGAACAAGCTAACACACTTCCATCCTACAATTAAATTTACGGCTGAAATTTTAGAAAACGAGACAACCTTTCTCGACACAATTATTTTTAAAGGAGAACGTTTCAGAAATGAATCGATCCTTGACATCCGTACGCATTACAAGCCTACTGAAACCTTTCAGTATACACATTTTACCTCGAGCCATCCACTGGGTGTGAAAAGAGGTTTTATTAAAGGCGAAGCACTCAGACTACTGAGAACAAACTCTTCTGAAACAACGTTCGATGAAAGTATCTCGAATTTTAAATCGCGCCTCATAACGCGCGGATACCCCCACGAGATGATACAGACAACGTTATCAGAAGTCAACTTCGCAAAAAGACAGTCGACTCTACAACAAAAGAAAAAAACTCGCAAACAAATCTTGCCTTTTGTCACAACATACCACCCATCGGTGCGTAACCTTAAAAATATATTGATGCAAAACTGGAACTTAATACAAAATCAGCCTTTGCTGAAAAGCATATTTAAAGATCCGCCAATTATATCCTACAAGAGGGGACAATCTCTTAAAGACATGCTCGTTAGGGCAAAAATATAAGGCAGCTTTCATAACAATGACCACAACATATCGCAGTGAGTCGTTCAGGCCTGTCATTGATTATTATCAAATTTGCACAAGCAACCCAAGGCACTTGCCCTTTACTATGTGACGTCATACTGGCAGGCGGAGTGGGTCAAGAAAATTGGCAAGTAATTCATGGCAGTCTCCATGTAGACTCCCTAATATATTAGTGCAATAGGTTATAATACCAGCATATATACCCTTGTATACCCCTATATATCCTGTGCACCCATGTTTACCCTAGAAATACTGTATACCCTGTATACCCCTAAATATTCAGTGCACCCATGCTTACCCTAGTAATACTGTATACCCTGTATACCCCCTATATATCCTGTGTACCCATGTTTACCCTAGTAATACTGTATACCTTGTATACCCCTAGATATCCTGTGTACCCATGTTTACCCTAGTAGTACTGTACACACTGTATACCCCTATATATCTTCTGTACCCATGTTTATCCTGGTAATACTGTATATCTTGTATTCCCCTATATATCCTGTGTACCCATGTTTACCCTAGTAATACTGTATACCCTTTATACCCCCTATATATCCTGTGTACCCATGAATACCCTAGTAATACTGTATACCCTGTATACCCCTACATATCTTGTGTACACATGTTTACCCTAGTAATACCGTATACCCTGTATACCCCTATATATCCTGTGTACCCATGTATATCCTGTGTACCAATGAATACCCTAGTATTACTGTATACCTTGTATACCCCCTATATATCCTGTGTACCCATGTTTACCTTAGCAATACTGTATACCTTGTATACCCCTATATATCCTGTGTACCCATGTTTACCCTAGTAGTACTGTACACCCTGTATACCCCTATATATCTTGTGTACCCATGTTTACCCTGGTAATACTGTATACCTTGTATTCCCCTATATATCCTGTGTACCCATGTTTACCCTTGTCATACTGTATACCTTGTATACACCCATATATCTTGTGTTTACCCTAGTAATACTGTATACCCTGTATACCCCCTATATATCCTGTGTACCCATGTTTACCCTAGTAATACTGTATACCCTGTATACCCCTATGTATCCTGTTTACCCATGTTTACCCTTGTCATACTGTATACCTTGTATACACCTTTATAAAATAACTGAGATAGTACGCGTGATCTGATTGATCAAAAACCTATGGTTTATTATACCGGTAAACCCATAGAAAAAGGCATCCGGACCACGAGCCATAAACAAAACCGGCTATTGATCTGCAAACAACGATTTTAGAAAGGCTAAAAAAACAGAACAAGTTACTTACCCAGCCCTTCTTAATATCAAAAGCGTTGGTTTCACATTTTATTACTGCCATAGCTTTAGAAGTAATAAAGTACAAAGCTGGAAAGCAGTTTACATTTCATGACGATGCCAAATCGCTGAGAAAGACAACAACTGTGTGAATTTCTGGTGTAGAAAGTCTCCAGGAAAACTTGACCATGTGCTAACCAGCAACAAAACGGATAGTTTTAGCATTCTTGATCTATTTTATGTCAAAATTAAATTCCTTAATGAAAGAAATTGTTCCAAAAAGAGATCTCTGATCAAGATATGGTACAAAATCGGCCACTGTAGGTTGTAAACAAGCTGCCAACGATGATGAAAAATGTCAGAGTTTCGGGCTGGTTTTTTCCAACATTTGCACAAATTATTCGGTGATATGGATGCCATAACCTACCTCAAACCACCTGACTTTACAAATCGACAAATATTAACGCCAATATGTGACTACGACAAAGAAACCTTTCTCCACCACTGACATATTTCCATCGGTCGCTGTACGTGCATATAAAAGTTACATGCGACAACTTAGCAAATGCAGCCACGTCGTTACCGCAGCATTTCTTAATCATAATAAAGTCCAGAAAACAGATCTTAAACCACTGCGGCTTGTAAAATGTGAATGAAGTCCTCCATTACAATAGCTGCCAGTTCCGTCTGTAAGCACGAAATTCTTACGGATCGGCTCAACAAAATACAGCGGCGTACAGTCTGATGTTCAATTAATTTCTTCTTCTGTAGTAAACAAACCATGAACGTATTTTTTCATTGTACGTTCGCTTGAATAAATGTTGACTTTTCCTGTAAAACAGCTTTCATAAGTTATCATATAATGAGTGCAAAAACTCCTGTTTTGAAGTGCTGCTGTTTGTTGTTTGACTGAACTGAGTTTTGAGAAAGTTAGGCGCTATTAAATCGTGAGTCATGATTGGCTTATGATGACTTTAGAGAGAAGACATGACTTGATCACGGTACTAAAACCATATTTTTTACCTAAAAGACTCCATTCTACTAAAAGTTATTTTATAAAAGCAATAGACCACACTTTCTATGAGTTTACCGGCGTGATAACCCACTTGGGATGTTGGGAGAACACTCGAAAAGCTTGTAAATCACTCGCCTTCGGCTCGTGATTTACAAGCTTTTCTCGTGTTCTCCCAACATCCCGCGTGGGTTATCACGCGGGTAAACCCATAGAAAGTGTGGTCTATTGCTTAAATATATCTTGTGTTTACCCTAGTAATACTGTATACCTTGTGTACCCCTATATATACTGTGTACCCATGCGTACCCTATTAATACTGTATACCCTGTATCCCCCTATATATCCTCTGTACCCATGTTTACCCTAGTCATACTGTACACCCTGTATACCCCTATGTATCCTGAGTACCCATGTTTACCCTAGTCATACTGTACACCCTGTATACCCCTATATATATATATATCCTGGGAACCCATGTTTACCCTGGTCATACTGTATACCCTGTATACCCCTATGTATCCTGAGTACCCATGTTTACCCTAGTAATACTGTATACCCTGTATACCCCTATATATATATCCTGGGAACACATGTTTACCCTGGTCATACTGTATACCCTGTATACCCTTATGTATCCTGAGTACCCATGTTTACCCTAGTAATACTGTATACCCTGTATACCCCTATGTATCCTGTTTACCCATGTTTACCCTAGTCATACTGTATACCCTGTATACCCCTATATATCCTGTCTACTCACGTTTACCCTAGTAATACTGTGTACATTGTATACCCTTGTGTATCCTGTTTACCCATGTTTACCCTAGTCATACTGTATACAATAAACATTGAGCAATGTTGACTTCGGCCGTTATATTTCGAAACAAAATAGCTTTTGAAACAATTTACATTGTATTAACATTCCAAATAATAATTTTAAAGGCTTATTTTGTGAAAGTCATATTATTCTTTTAAGGCACCAAAATCACGCGAGGATATGATGGGCAATGGGCAACACACCCCTTAATTGGCTGTATAGTAGTCAGTTGCCTATTAAAATAAAATCGCCTTTCAGAACACTTAGTCTTTCAGTCAGCTCGGAGCTACCGAACAGTTTGATTTGCTAACCAATAAACTTCGTTGATCATACATTGTGGTCTGTGTTTCCATCTGATTGAATATAAAGTGGAAACTGTTAGTACAGTTTATCAAATTAAATTCCATTATAAAATGGAGAATAGCTGGAAGATTCGTTCTATACTCTATATCGACAGGCAAAAGCCGTGGTAGCTAATTTTTTTTAATCAGGACATGTGATTTTGGAAGCAAAATTTTCATCATCATTTGGGGGTGGAAGCTGACAATGGATAATGAATAACGTAGCCTGCGAAAACATCCATTTCTCCTCGCTCTTCGCCGATGGGAACGTTTCGCACGGAGGAACGTCTGCGACTCAGCGGCAGAAATTCCATACTGATGACGTAAAATCTGTCCGGAATCCAGTCAGAAGCGCTGATTGGTCGACGGAGTAGTTACATTGTTTTAGTTATTGTTTACGAATGACAGACAAAAGACAAAAGGCCACAAAGGTCAAATGTAAACGCGAAGAATCTCTAACAAAACAGTCAATATTTCTGGAATATAGTCTTCTCTTGAAGAAGCAATTGAGTTTTGCTGGAGCTCTTTGGCAGATGAACACAACACTTTACCAAAATCGACCAGAAGACACGTAAAATTGGACAAATTTGTGACTACTGGGTTTATTATGTAAACATTGGTTTGCGTCATCAGTATGGAATTTCTGCCGCTGAGTCGCAGACGTTCCTCCGCGCGAAACGTCCCCATCGGCGAAGAGTGAGGAGAAACGGATTTTTTCGCAGGCTGTGAATAACAGGGTTTAAAAGAAAATGAATAATGAATATTTGGAGTTAGAATTTCGGGAATTATGAATAACACCATCTAGCCAAGGAATAATGAATAACTCATAGCTGCTAAATGATCCCATAAAAACGGATGACGAAAGAAACAATTTCAACTTTTCTGCCAATCGTAAACATTGGAATCCGCGCGAAATCAGTGAAATCCAAAGCGGCAAGCCCCGAAATAAAACTCCTGAAAATCAGCCAATCCGATACCACGTAATTGACAGCCTGCAAAGTTGCATGTCAATCACTTGAGATGCTTGACCTCTGGTTCCCCTCTTAGTAGTTCGATGTGTCGTGTGTCTACAGTTTACGCCCACCGTATTTTCATATGATTGGGTCGCTTTTCTAAAATCCGCTTCTTCATTCGATTTTGAACAATGGAAAAAAAGAAGTCAGAGAATGAAAAGAAATCGTCATCGACGGTAGGTCTATTTGTCATTCTTGACAATGTTTCCAGCTCGCGTTCCTGGTCACCTGAAAATTGACGTTTAGTGCATGCACAATCAGAGCAGGTCAGTACAAACGTACCGTTCTTTTAATCAGCTTATTATAGTAATCATTTAAAAGATTTTATATTCGATGATTTTCAAACAATCAATTTCTTGTCGTCTTGTCTTTATTATATGGTTTTGTCTAGATCGAGATCACCGAAAAAGCGTCATTCAGGTTTTGACTGCGAGTAGTCTCTTATTTTTCTTTTGGACACGGTAGAATGCGAGCACGGGCGAGCGGCGAGCGGCGAAGCCGCGAGAAACGAGGGATGACTGATATATTTTTCGCCGTATATTGGTATTCTTGTGTTAGTATTTCCTTTATCTTCAGTATTATTCCATAATTAATCAGATTCTGATGGCGTCACTGGCCTTTTTTTCCTTAAACACTGTACCTTATTACCGACAACTCTGGAGATGGGTAAAATAAACAACTGAACATACAGTCGACTCCCGATAACTCGAACCTTCAAGGGAAATCGAAAAAAGGCTCGAGTTATCGGGAGTTCGAGTTGTCGGGAGTTCGAAGAAAATAGCCGAGGGTAGGGTAAAAAACAGTTTTTACTGCACAGTGAACATCTTAATCACATCTAATTGTAGAAAAGTCAAGTGAAAATTAAAAGATACTTCTAGATTACAAATCAGAACCTAACGTAACAAAACATAGCCTAATAGAGGATGCGTTTTACTGTTTTGAGAAGAAAAGCTGCTTCACGTTAGCCTGTGACAATCAACATCAGCCTCCACTAGTAAACTATACTCCTACAACACGTCAATAGCAAATCCAAAATTCAATGTTTCGAACGCCAGTAGACGGCTTTTTTCCTGACTTTTTAAGGGCTCAAAACATGGTTCGAGTTATCGAGGGTAAAATTATATAGAAAATGACCTGAGGGGAAACGAAAATTGGTTCGAGTTAGCGGGAGTTTGAGTTATCGAGGGTTCGAGTTACCGAGGGTAAAATTACAGTGAATGTATGACGGAAATCCAGGGGAAATCGATTTTGGTTCGAGTTAGCGCGAGGTTTGAGTTAGCGAGGGTTCGAGTTATCGGGAGTCGACTGTATTTTTACAGAAAATGTCCTGCGAAAAACGCTGGAAATGGCATTTCTGAGACCCTAAATTAAAAAATTTTGTGGTGGAGCATGCCCCCAGACCCCCTAGGTTACGCCACCTTCGGCGCTACAACTTTCCGCGCTTGCGTACACCCGCAAAATCTCACCCTACGTCGACCGTGAACAGTTCCTGTAAAACGGCTTAAACATTGTCGTGACAGTTATGTTTCCAGTCCCGCACTACACTCCTGTGGTATGTCACACATCCTCCTCATCCGCTCTCATCAATTGTTAGCGAATGCTTGAACAAATGTTAATATCGTTTGACAGAGGCTCAAGATGAAACTAAAATAAGAGCCTGTGTAGCTGTAAATGGCGGCACATGATAGCCGTGGCGATGAACATAACAACAAAACGTTTAATCATACACGAGGCTGAATCAACTCAAAAGTATCATCACAAACATCCGTTAGAAATCCGTAGCACGAGAAAGAAAAACTGAAACAAACGACTTACAAAACACTTGGGAAACTTGAAGAAAACCTTAGTGAAACTTCAGGTTATTTCACGGTGCCCTCGTGCGCACCAATGCCGAGGCCCCGTGCGCATGCTCGTAATAAACAAGGGGGTAAGACCGCTGGTCAGGATACCATATTGATCGAAAAGGATAACATTATTTTGACCACATTTATAGAAAAAAGTAGAATGGTACTTGCTAAAGATAAGGTAGAATGTATACTGAAATGTAAAATTTTGATGAAAAAAGTATAGAATTGCATTGTAGAAAATTTGGGAAAGGAAAACTGATACAAAAACTCAAAAAATGAATAATGAATATTACGGAAAAATTTGAAATGAATAATGAATAATTTGGGGAAAAAAGCAAAGAATAATGAATAATCGTGATCCAATTATTCAGCTTCCAACCCCGATCATCATCATCTTCTTCTTTGTCATCCTCTCCTTTTTTCTTCTTTATTTATGTTTGTTTTGTTTTACCCCCTGAAAACAGCAACCGTGATTAACATTTACTCTTTCAAATAGCGTATTTCAATTTCAATAATTTTTTTGTGTTTAATTATACCAACTGTACGCTGGAATATGCTCGTTTCATTGATTCAGTTAGGTCAGACGCCGCTCTACAGATAATCGCCTAAGAAATACATGCATCTTTTAACATTTACCCACCAATGCCTACAAACGGACACTGGTTTCTTGCCCTATCAACATATTTTCATAGAGTCAACCGTTCTAGGGTGTGCATGAGTAAACAGGATAAACATGGTATACAGAATACTAGAGTTTACATGGGTAAACAGAATATTGCAGAGTATAACAGGGTATTCAATAGTACTAGATATACGTGGGTAAACAGGAGATTTATCAATTATTCCACGAGTGCGCGTATGCGATGAGATGGTTGGAGCCAACCAGGCGCGTAGCGACGAGTTGGATATAATAATCTCATATTTAACAAGCGCGAGTGGAATAATTGTTTTACTAAAAACGCCCACAAAATATCGAGAATTCGCCTTCACTTTATTTGTAAGAACAACAGATAAGGTGTCAGGAATATCTTGCCATGCCGGGACGGCATATGCAAGTATAAATGATCTCATAGAGCACTTATAATATTGACAATATTGCTGCCAGCTACACCAGCCCTTTTAAGCACCGTTAAGGAATACAATCATTTGGCGGCTTTACCATAAATATAATCAATGTGGTAGTTCCATATAAGATCAAGCCTAGCTTTTACACCAAGTTTTTTAAATGTCGAAACATGCCGCTCTAACTGATAGTTTCCAAAGAAAATAGGCTGTATGATATTATTGGGATATTTCATGAAATTTATAACCATTTCTTTATGATTTAACTTCATCTTATGCTCAATAAAAAATGCGTCTGTGTTTAACAAGCAAAATTCAAATCGCTACTGAAAAATGTAGTACGTATCTAGTATTGAGTCTATTTATCTAAACTGAGAACAGGGGCACGCCCATCTTAGTTACTTGGGGTATGTCACCATGGGTGTGTTTCCCCTCAGACAAGGTATTACCTATACACACAGCTTGTTTTCTATTGATGAGAAAAGACTGACTTAATCCAATCAGATACCACAGGTTCCAAACCAAGAAGTGGAGTTCGTATATAAGTATATGGTATGTAGTGGTCCTGACGAGAATTGTCCGCTAATATACAGAATGACTTTGGTAAACATGGGTAAACAGAATAAACAAGGGTATACAGAGACACTAGAGTTAACATGGGTACACAGGATATATAGGGGTATACAGAGCATACAGTATTACTATATACAGGGTATACAGTATCACTAGGGTAAACATGGGTACACAGGATATATAGGGGTATACAAGGTATAGAGTTTGACTAGGGTAAACATGGGTACACAGGGTATACAGGGGTATACAGGGTATACAGTATTACTAGGGTAAACGTCTACACAAGAAATACAGGGGTATACAGGGTATGCCGGTATGACTAGGGTAAATATGGGTACACAGGATATGTAGGGGTATACAGGGTCTACAGTATTACTAGGGTAAACATGGGTACACAGGATATATAGGGGTATACAGGGTATACAGTATGACTAGGGTAAACATGGGTATACAGGATATATAGGGGTATACAAAGTATACACTATGACTAGGGTAAACATGGGTACAAAGGATATATAGGGGTATACAAAGTATACAGTATTACTGGGGTAAACATGGGTACACAGAATATGTAGGGGTATACAAGGTATACAGTATTAGTAGGGTAAACATGGGTACACAGGATATATAGGGGTATACGGGGGATACAGTATTACTAGGGTAAACATGGGTACACAGGATACATAGGGGTATACAGGGTATACAGTATTAGTAGGGTAAACATGGGTACACAGGATATATAGGGGTATACGGGGGATACAGTATTACTAGGGTAAACATGGGTAAACATGATATACCAGGGTATACAAGGGATACAGTATTACTAGGGTAAACATGGGTACACAGGATAAATAGGGGTATACAGGGTATACAGTGTTACTAGGGTAAACATGGGTAAACATGATATACCAGGATATGCAAGGTATACAGTATTACTAGGGTAAACATGGGTACACTGGATAAATAGGGGTATACAGGGTACACCGTATTACTAGGGTAAACATGGGTACACAGGATATATAGGGGTATACAGGGTATGCAGTACTACTAGGGTAAACATGGGTACACAGGATATATAGGGGTATACAGGGTATACAGTATTACTAGGGTAAACATAAGATATATAGTAGTACAAGGTATATAAGTTAACATATCAGGGAGTCTATATTGCCATAAAGTACTTGCCAGAAAATTAGGTGGAAAACAATAGAGTTACCTTCCCCCTGCTTTTAAGAGCTTTTCGGTAATTACTGCTAAACATGAAACCGAGATAATCAGGTTGATAGCACTGTACGCGTTAGCCACCGCATATAAGTGGTGACTTCATAGTATATCCAGAAACTACACGAGAAATGCGTGATGGAACTGTGCTGATACAGTATGATTAAAAAGTTGATAGAGAGAGGTAACCAGCAAAACACAAACACTGTAATGATAGCAATGTACATTTGAAGCACGTTTCGGTTTCTTCTTTTCCGCTGTTGCTGAGTGTTGGCGGACTGTTCACCTGGGTGTGCCTGTGTCTTGAGCTTGATAACAATGATGGAGTAAAGAACGGTTTACAACAGCACAGGGATGTATGTAAACATAATGATGTAAGCTAGTGGCAAACTGGTATGGGACGATGACTCTCCGAATACTTTCTTCCATTTCGTAACACATAAGTTTCTCTCTGGGGATTCCATGAGCTCTTTGGCGAACAAGTATGGCGAAGATACAACTACGGCAACTATCCACGTGGCAAGAGTGAAGAAGGGACACAGCTTGGATCTGATGAGTGGCGAACGGAGTTCGAAACACCACGGCTCCAAATCGAACCACTGCTATCAGAATCAGGTTGTGAGTCAACACGACAATGGAAACGTTACTAAAGAAAGGGACAAGCTTACACAAGGCCTGACCAAGTTGACCACCTATAAGAAACGAGTAATTGGTGTGCAAGTTGGACAGGCGCCGAGGTATCACGAATATTGGATACAGCAAATCAGATGAGGCCATGTTTGCGATAAAATAATTTATCGGTTTTTTTAAGTTTGGCGTTTTACAAACGATGGTAACAATGAGAGAATTCGCGACCAGTGAAACGATGATGATCAGACAGTAAGTAACGGTTCCTCCGATTTTCAACGCAAAAAAATTTAGGGAGTTCCAAGATCCGCTGGATCCGTTCGCCGTTGAATTCAGGCTTAGCTTAGCGACGTACCTACGGAATTGTACACATGCAGTCAAGAAACTTTGAATTACTGCTCTGTATATTGCGTATGTTGTTTGAGTCAGAAATTTTATTGACAACTGTAAGCCCCCTGCGAAGCCTCTCTCCAGTTTCCCTCTCGGCCATTTCGCTCTCTCCAGTCCTGCCGAGCTTAGACTCGACTGACTGAAGAGGGACTGCTCGCAGTCTAGCACAGTACGCGTTAGACATAAGCTATTTCGAGAAAGGCCGTTTCGGAAAAAGTGCACGCGAAAATCCCGAAAAGTGTTGTGGGTAATTTTGAGTTCTGACTGTTCTTTAAAGAAATTTGACAGGCCATAAATGTATGTTTGCTAGTGCTTAAGGAGAGCAACCAAAGTAGGTTCGACAGCTACGGTGTCGGGAACAGTGTATTGATCATATCCCATATTACCTTCTCTGAATTGTCGCGTGCACATGTTTTCAGACAACCTTTCTCGAAATAGCTGCATACATGGTAACATCAAAGTACAGCCTGCGTGAACCTGTCATGTAGCTACGGTGAGAAAACGACTGAAAAGATAATCGAAAATACGTGCTTAATGCCAAGTTAAACAGGTGTGTGAAATAAAATCTTTAGCAATACGATCATAAAGTACACAATTTGGCAGGTAAACTACCACAGGAAGCAGGGGGGAAACTGCCTGCCATTAAACAATTAACACGGGCTTAACAGGAAAGTATGAGGCAAAAATAAATGCCTGTTATCATGTGAGCATGAAGCAGGCAGTTTCATTTATATCATTTACCTCTCGGTCGAACTAAAAACGGGTCTTTATAAAACCAGGAGTCTGCTGTCGGCAAAGGGAAACTAGCAGGTTCTTCCTCAACAAATAGACGAGGCCTGTTACTTCTTTGACTGCTTTTAATTGTTACGAATTGCTGGTTGCCTGGTTTTAGCACTCGATAACGATTTGGCAATCATTTTTATAATGACCAGAGTGACTCAAACGATTTAAAACTCATATCAATGCTTGACTAGGTCTTGTAATTGGCTAGAAGAAACTCATTAGCATTGAACCTTCGAGTTATTTACTTTGTCAAATCGATTTTCTTTCTTAAATTTCACTTTCAAGCTTGGGTTGTCCAGTCAATAAAAATCCAAGGAAAGCAAAGAGAGAGAACAAAGAATTGGTTTCTAAACAAACTTTAAACAATATCATACAGTAACCACTGAAGAGCATCCCCTTTTGTATGGCCCTCGCAAATGAAATCGGACGAAGGACTTTTTTGAAAGTCTATAACCACTGTTGATTACATTTTCATCGCTTAACAGTATATGTAAATACCAGGATTGTATTTTTTATGATATTATTATTATTATTATTATTATTATTATTATTATTATTATTATTATTATTAGTAAAAATGCAACGACAAGAACATTTTTAATGTGGCTCTTTAGCCCCACGTGGAAGTGTAAAAGAGTCATCAGGGGGTCTTGTGGTCAAGAGCGCAGGAAATTTTCTCATCTACGAACCATAACAATTTATCACTACTGTAGATTTATCTCTTCTTGGTAAATCGATTGAAACAGTTCCAAGACTGGATCGATCTATTCGCCATTGCCGAGTTTATGTTTGCTGCGCGCCTTCTGTACAACGCAGTATATGCATCGCGGCCAACAGTTAAGTTTCAAACGTTTTAAACTTTTAATTTTTGTCCCCTTGCGAGGCCTTAGCACAATAATTGTTAGTAAGACCAACATGGCCGTCCTTTCCTGCTGAACAGACTAATGGATGCTACTTTAAAGCCATCGTGGTTGTATTTAGAAATCGATTGAAAAGATATTTGGAAACCAATATGAGTGGACATTTTCAACTGATGTGATACATATTATTTGCATGTAGAAATACACCCATTAGGTATTTAAACATAGGTGATCAAAATATATCAAGCGAAAAAATGTCTTTAAAAACATTTCAAAGGGGCAATATCATTTGATTGATTTTGTGTAAAAGACAACACCTTGCCGCTTAAACTTCCTGTTTAACTTTTTGGTTCTTGTTTTTTTTTTTTTTTTGCAATGGGCGAACGGCGTACGTGCCACAAAAACATGCCGTTTGTTTTTCTTTGCTCAAGTTCTTTTGACGACGTAAACATTACTGTCAAATCTAAGGGTGGCGCTAAAATTTCAACAGATGTTTATAATTGTCCTCTTTATTCCTTTCTTTTTTTTCTCGAGTTTTTCGGCAGAAAGTTTTCCCTTATAACTTAGCAGTGTTCTGTAGTAATTATCAGTTGTTAGTTTTACATTTGTACTTCGCCCGCCTACACCGCCAATAGCAATAGCGTTTTCTAATGGTCCGTCCCTGAGTTTTATTAATCCTCCGAAGTACGCCAACGGCGGTCGTGGTGATTTTTTATTCGCGAGTGTTCCACGTACGTTTTAATCTTAACATCTTCAACAAAAATCACATTTTTTGCGACCTAATTCTGTACAAAAGAACATTTTAAGGGTCTTTCAAGTCCTTGTCGGTAATTACTACTAAAAATACACTAATGGTCATGATACATTATTTATTTCTCGCGTGTTCCAGGAACCTCCAACTCTTATCCTCTTCAACCAACAGCACATCTTTGCGACCTACGGTTCTAAAAAAGAAAATTTTATGAGTCTTTTAAGAGCTTGTCAATAATTACTGCTAAAAACGAAATAGATAATCGGGTTGATAGCACAGCACCCGAAAGTCATAGTAATGGTGACATTATAGTATAAACCGAAACTACACGAGAAATGCGTAGAACTGGCATGATACTGTATAATTAAAACGTTTATAGAGTAAGGTAACCAGAAAAGCAAAAACACTGTTACGATAGCGATGGACATTTGAAGCACTTTTCTGTTTCTGTTTCTTTTCTGTTTTCTAGGTGTACCTGTGTCTTGAGCTTGATAAGGATGATGGAGTAAAGAATGACTAACAACATCACAGGGATGTATACAAACAGCATGCAGATTGCTGGTATGAAACTAGCACGGGACGATGACCCTCCGAATACTTTTTTCCATTTCGAAACACACAACCAGGCTCCCTCCGGGTTTTCACTGAGTTCGTAGGTGAACACGTCTGGCAAACTGACAGCTACGGCAACTATCCACGTGGCGAGAATGAAGAAAGGACACAGCTTGGATCTGATGAGTGGGGAACGGAGTGGAAACACCACGGCTCCAAATCGACCCACTGCTATCAGAATCAGATTCTGAATCGAAACGAAAAACTACACCTCTCTAAAGAAAGGGACAATCTTACACAAGGTTTGGCCAAGCTGACCACCGATAAGAAACGAGTTAGTGTGCAAGCTTGACAGGTCCCAGGGTATCCAGAATATTGGAAACAGCAAATCAAACGATCATCACAATGAGAATTTGCGGCCAGTGTAACGATGATGATCAGACAATAGGTAACGATTCCTCCAATTTTTGACGAAAAAATCGATGCTTTTCTTAGGGTGCAAGAAGTACGGCTTTAGTAGCTTCGCTACACCATCTCTTGGCATTTCAGTATGGTGTGTTGAAAGCTATGATAAGTATCTTTCTAAAATTGATACGTTTCAGGAGATAGCAATTCGTTTTGGCTTTCTTAAGGAGGCCACGCCTATTTTAAGCCTTCTAGGGGCCTTAGATAATTTGTTGTGGAAGAGCGGACGTCAAAAAATTCAAATTCTACTGAAGGCCGGCTTTGGCAGATCTCCTCCCACCTAGAAAAACAAGATTGCTAAGGAATCGTGGTAATAGCTATATAGTTCCGCGGATTAGGACCGAACGTTTTGAACAGTGTCTTTTCAAATATCTCTAAATTTTAATCCTGAACGTTCGTTTTTGTAATAAATAAAGAGCTTAATATTTAATTTAATTTGACGGTTAAACACAGGAAGCAGGGGCATAAACCATGAGTCTGCTCTCGGCCAAGGGAAAAGGTTCGTCTTGAACAAAAAAACGAGGCTTGTTACTTCTTTGACTGCTTTTAATTGTTACGAACATCAGTGACTTGTTGACTGCAATTCTCTCTTTCGATAACGTTGTAGCACTTTATTTTTTTAACGACCAGAATAACCCATACGTTTAACTCATATCAGTGCTTGAGTAAGGGCCTCTTCACATGAACCCGGTTGACTGCGCTGGCTGGGTTTCCGAGATTTCGCCGTAACCTCTAAATCCTTTGTAAACTTTTCGACGTGTTCATATGAGAGGTCGGGCTGGCTCGTTTCCCGAGATCTCGGTTTTTCCGACTGGGATCTCGGTAAGCGGAATGGAAATTTTGCCACATGAACACCTCAGCCCCGTTGCCGGGATGAAAGCGAGATGAATCCTTTGCAACAGTGCATGCCTTACATCGTCGACGACGTAGCAGGGCAGCTTCAGACAAAGTGATCTTGCCTTGCCTGTTGTATATTCCACATCATAAGTATCCAATTTAACTGCAGTTGATACAGAGTTGCCAAAAGCTTTGATAAGCGTGAAAGCTATAACTTTGTGTTTCTCCATGTTAGATAGATAGATAGATAGATAGATAGATAGATAGATAGATAGATAGATAGATAGATAGATAGGTAGGTAGGTAGATAGATAGATAGATAGATAGATAGATAGATAGATAGATAGATAGATAGATAGATAGATAGATAGATAGATAGATAGATAATCTTTATTTATCCACGGTACAAAATTCGTCAGCTTTAAAAATGCCTAATACTAATATAATAAAAATATTTTAATAAAAAAGCTGCTTTCCACGAATGCCGTGCCTTACAGTTCTTTGAGTAATAGTTTAAATTGCCCAAGGGACTCTGCTTCCCTTAAGTTACAAGGAAGACTGTTCCAGAGAATGGCGCCACTATAGCTGAAGCTGTTTTTGTAATAGTTTGTGCGCGGTAATGGAACATTGAGTTTATTTTCAGAGTCCCTTAGGTTATATGCGACTTCTCGCCTTTCAAATTTAGAACTAAGATAGTTTGGAGCCAACCCGTGCAGAGACCTGTAAACCATCGTAGCTCTTTGAATTTGTTGCTGGCAAGCTAGGTTTTTCCACCCTAGAAGTTTGAAAAGGTGACCAGCATCTACGTCATAGCTTGAGTAGGTCAAAACACGGGCTGCTCTGTTTTGTAGCTTTTGAACCTTATTCTGTAAAGTTATCCCATAGTTTCCCCAAACAATGTTGCAATAATCAAAGTGTGGCTGTATTAAAGCTTGATATATTAGTTGTAAGGTCGCCTGAGGGACAAGGTGCCTTATTCGTTTTATGGCCCCAATACTAGAAGCGACTTTCTTTGTTACTTTCTCGATATGGCCACTCCAATCAAGTCTGTCATCGATAGTCACTCCAAGTGATTTTGCAGTAGTGACCTGGCTAACTTGAAAATCATTAATTGCAAATGTCGGGGACTCTGTGAGAGTAAGCATAAATTCGGTTGCTTTGTTTCTCGAATTTCGTGCCAGAACTCGTCCCCAGGATCTTCAGCCCTTTCTCATCTCCGAAACCAGTCTGACATGTGAAAAATCCCAAGTCATATGCGATTGGCTTAGGAGAGATTCATTTGCATATAATAAAAAACGATGTGTCAAAACGATTTTTTTTTTGTTAAATTCCACTTGAAAGCCTGGGTTTTCCAGTCAATATAAAGCAACTGGAGCAAAAAAATATATAATAATGATAAATAAAATATTAATAATAATAATAATAATAATTATAATAATAATAATAATAATAATAAATAACTGCAAGAGAGGTACTAAAAATACAGTTTGAAAATCATGTCACTAAAGTAGTCGATATTAAAACAGAGGGCATTAAGCTCCTTTATCGAACGTTGATCGGCTAAAATTTTCCATAAATTAACCACGGATCCCTGCGGGTGGATCAGGAAAATTCCAAGAACAAATTAAAAATGCAATGCATTATAAACATCAGAAGTTACAACTTACAATAGATGTCAATCTTAACAGACGCTTAAATATTAAGAGAAATTATACAGTATCATTATTATAACTGTAATATTTTTAATTACATGTAAAACCATCAACTGCATGAAAACGGGAAAGCTAGCAAACTGGCCAAAAATACCAAAAATAAGAACAGATTGAAGTAATTTCTTGAAAATCCAGACGAGGTCGAAAGGTACTTAAGAAGGTTCCCGCAGAAGCACAATAACATAGAACATATCTGTTTCAGCCCGTTCAGTACAACGATTTCATGACAGGCGAAGGTTTATGTTGATCACTATTTTAAACGTCGAAGTTGCAGTGTACATTTAAACAAGTAATAAATGAACCTTTAAGACATCTAACAGTACCTCCCGATAAAATATCCCTAAGTTAATTCATCATACATTAACCACTGAAGAACATGCCCTTCATTCTAAAAATAATAGCCTTTTCCAGGCGTTCAGATCGGTAAAGCGCGGTGTTCAGATGGCGGGGAGCGAGTTAAATCGTACGCGGGGAAAACGAGAGGAGACTGGGAGAAAGAACGGCTCCAAATTGTTCCTTGCTATCAGAATCGGATTCTGAATCTAAATGGCAATGGAAACATTACTGAAAAAAGGGAGAAACTTACACAAGGCCTGTCCAGGCTTACCACCAATAAGCCACGAGTTTGTGTGCAATCTTGACAGAAGCCAAGGTAATTGGATACAGAGGATAGGACATGGCCATGTTTGCGATGAAATAATTTATCGTCTCTCTTAAGTTTGGCGTTTTATAAACTAACTAACTAACTAACTAACTAACTAACTAACTAACTCCGTAAATAAGGAATGATTTGGTGGTAGCACATCCACAAAGTGGTTCTTCGTCTACCTGATTCCTGGTCGTATTGGAATTTGCAAATGTTTGTTTTTAAATAGACGGGAAAACCGGAAACTTCTCGGAGCAAAAGGGGAGAAGCAACAACAAACTCAGCACACATATTGCGTTAACGCCGGGATTTGAACCCGGGCGACATTGGTGGGAGACGAGCGCTCTCATCACTGCCGCATCCTTGCTCCCCCAACAAACGATCGCTACAATGAGAAGGCTCCGAGCAAAGAAACGGCGAGAATCAGACTGAAGGCTAAAGTCCCTAAGATTTAGCTTGAAGACTCGATCGATCCATTCCAAGTTGTTGAGTTTATGTCTGTGACGTGCGGGAAACGCTCTACACGGCCTTTGTTTTTAGTCAAATCAAAAGAAAGGGAAAGCTTACGTAAGGCCTAACCAAGCTGCTGAGCCCTTTCCAAAGTAAGTTTGCATTATTGTGCCAGTTATCAACTGACTTTAATGGCCTTAAGCCAACCAGAATACTTCGTTTAGGTTTGGTGAAAAGATAGTTGAAAATACGTACTTCGTGCCAATTTTTAACAGGTACATTAAAAGTTTTTTTTGGTAATACGGTCTTCAGCTACACAATTTGGCAGTTAACCACAGGAAGCAGAGCCGTAGCTACTTTCAAGAAATTAAGCTCAGGCTTAGCACGTAAATATGGGGTAAAAACAAGTGCATATTATCAAGTGTGCATAAAGCATGCAGTTTTTATAGCAGGGGTGAAATTTTGCATTTGAAGTACCCGCGCGTTTCGACAGTAAATCGCATAACCACCTGGACTTTTAGAGATAAATTAAAACAACAACAACAACAACGACAAAGCCGATTCTTTCTTTGGACTTAATTTTAATGTCTACATTGACGTGGATAACAGAGAGATAGCTAGAACGAGATTTAAAACAATGGAGACCAATTTCGTTGGAAGAATAACATGAAAACTTTACAGCGACGGTGAGAAAATTAGAAATGCTAGCGGCCACCAAGGTGGAAATGAGTGTTAGCAAAAAAAGAAAAAAGTCAACAGGTACACTTACAACATTTCCCCCAAAAAACTTGTAACTAAGCGCCTGTTTACATGGAGTGGGGGACCCCGGTCTAGTGGGGTAGGTTTCTTTTGTTTTGTGTCCGCCAGGGCGTGAAAACAAAAGAAACCTACCCCACTAGACCGGGGTCCCCCACTCCATGTAAACAGGGTCTAATAGGAAGTTTCTGGAAGTTTCACGTTGGATTGGTGCAAAACAATGACAAAGAAATGTACAAAAAAGTGCTGCACGTGCAAAGTCAGTTGGTTTTTGCTAATTAGACCTACTGATTTTTTTTTTTGGGCTCTTTTCGTTGCCGTCTCTGCGTAGCATTTCACGAATTTATATTTTGTTTGAGTAAACTACAAATGTTAACGAAAGCTTCGCTTTAGCCCTGGCTAAATCTATCTAGTATATACTAAAACAGTGGATAGCGTTTTTCCCGCGCTCTGATCGGCGACTCAATCAGTGGTTATCCTGCACTATTCACTGATTCACCTCCAGTTCCTCCGCGCGAGCGACGCCAAACTCGAGTAAGTTGCGAGCAAAATGCCTCCCCGGTTTGCCGCCGTAACAAAAAAAGAAATCTTACAACTAATCAAGCAAGCTGTTCCCGAATACACGAAGAAGGTGACGAAGTTCGGTTTGGAAGTTTTAACAGGTAAAGCTTTATCTTTTTTACTTGAATTTATCGATAAAACAGGTGAAAAAGTTTTTTGTTAGCAAATGCAAATTAAGCTTAAGTCTTGCGTTACTTTATTTAGTTGACTTGTTCATAAATAAACTTAAAACTAAATTTAATAACCTTTTTTACAGAATGATTTTAAATGCAAAAAGAGTTCACAACTGTTTTTGAAGAAATTTCCCTGCAAGAGCTAAACAAATGCCTTCAAAAGTTTTATTTTGTCGGCAAGAAAAACTGACGACCGCGGCCGCTCGGTCATTGCGCGCCATAATTGTAATCGTTGGCAACAGTAAACGAGCGCCAATAGGGAGCTTAAGCAACAACGATGGCGACGGCTACAAAAACGTCACTTAAAAAGTGAATTCGCACCGCTTCAAACTTTATCGCGTTTATTCCATCTCGTTTACTTCGTCAAATGTTGGCAAATGTTTTTGGAGTTGAATTCTAAAGGACTGTATCAAAGTTCAGGAAAAGAAAAGAAAGTTGTTGTCTTGTGTTCCCGTCCTCGACAAAACGTGAATTCAGGCACTTTCACGTTGTAGTCGGGCAACGACGGCAAAGAAATGTACAAAAAAAGCGTTATGCACGTGCAAGGTTGTTGTTTTGCTAATCAAACCTATTGCTTTTTTGCCGTTCTTGTTGCCGTCCGCGTCGTCGTTGCTTAAGCTCCCTAATGTTGGAGAGACAGGAACGTCACAACGAAGGAACTCTAACAGCTTTAATATCAACGAAATCGCTCGTACAACTAGATGGATACGATAATCACACGGCACACGAGGGAAAACCGGCGCGGGCATATAATATAACGCAATGCCGCAGGCACTGCCTGTTGGCGGAGTTAAAAATCATCATTTTTTTGCTCAATTATCTCACTGTTTCAGTACATACTAAAACAATTATTTACCTCAGTGTCGGTGGCTAGAGGTGGAAATTTACATCGTCGCTTCGCGGCCTCGGAGATATATCCACCACCACTAGACACCCCAACTTCGGTGAATGATTGTTATATATTAACTTTTACTTTTCGATAGAACTAAAAGTGGGAAATTATAAAACCAAGACTCTAGACTACAGTTGGCAAAGGGCACTAATAGGTTCTCTGGCTTCAACAAAAATACAAGGCTTGTTACTTCTTTTACTGCCTTTGATTTTACGAATTTCTGTACTACAATTACATCGCTCGATAACGTTGTTAGTCCAGTCAAATTGTGGTTTAGCATCAAGCTTATTGCAACATATTTTTTTTCAAAGCTATTTAATTGTTGGATGGCTCTTCAACAACATACTAAAAATCCGCCAAAATCGGTTCGGTGAAACATGAGGAAGATTGGCAATAAAGACTTTTTAACTTTCACCACAGGATACCCAATTTCAGGAAAATCACAAATTCAGACAAAAAATGTGACAATTGTGTGTTTTTCTCAATAATTTTCGATACAACATCTCTAATGTATTCTGGGTAGTTTTGCTTTGAAAAACGCCAACTAAATGTGTGAGAAACACCTAGGTCAGAGTTTCGTCTTGACGTCTTTGCACAGGTTACGCAGCCACTGGTGTGTCTTCACATTCTGTTTTCCAAGCTTTAATTGTTTTTTTCTATGACGGTATTTAAAAGGGAAATTATTAATTAGTCTGTGTTAACATGGTTAAAAATATTAGTAATTGTTTTTTGGTGAAATATCAGAAATGCAGTAAATATTTTAGCAGTTTTACAGGCTTGTAATTTTTTATATCCTGCAACTGATAGATGCAAATTTAGTAGCCGACTGATGGTGAATAGTTTCATTCACACTTTGTTCACCATCAGTCAGCTGCCAAATTTGCATCCATGCTGAAGGATACATGCTACTGAATGTGTGCAACGGACGATAGCTTTGTATCAGTACAAACTCTTGAAATTCCGAAAATAAACCCGGGACTTATATTTTTCGAAGGCCCTTTTTGAGGGGCTTATTTTTGGACGGGCTTATCTACGGAGGGAAATTTGCGTTTCAAAATCGATTGGGCTAGCTTTATAGTTGGAAGTAAATTTACCGTTTTTGCTTTGTTTTACAAGCCCCCGGATGGTTTATATTTGGAGGGACGATTTAAAGGAGCGTTTTTTGCGTTAACGGTTTGGGGGGCTTATTTTTGGAGGGGCTCATACATGGAAGGGCTTATTTTCGGAATTTTACGGTAGTTATCTTCAAACCTTGGACACAATATGTGTGATTGAAATCAGGGATTCTTTTTTTCTCTCGACATGCGCAACCTCCTTTAGGATTACGACTCCCTACTTTACCATGCAAGTGAACAAATATTCTGCTAAGGACTCCGTCTATTTGGCTTTTGCTAGATCGTAACGCTCTGCGCTTTTCATTACACATGGCCGAATCTGTTGTAAGAGAAATTTAGAAAACTAAGCGCAGTGTGATTGTTCATTTTTTTTTATCTTCTTCTTGTAGCGAGTGCCATATTTAGTTTAGATGAATAAGTAGATTAATCGCTCTGTGGTCTAAAGGCGTTTATATTCCCTCCCTGCATTTCTTTTTTGAGAACAACCCTGAACCTTGACCAGTTTGTTTTCGTCCATTGGCAAATAAAGACCTCTTTTTCTATAACGATCATGGGATCCTGCACGTCTGAAAATAATTGCAGTGGTCAGTGAAGGTGCGAAAGTACTTCACATATGTACGACATTAATGGGCTTGCCTGACTTAACTTCTGATGGCTTACCTCTTTTTACGGAACCTATGTTTCTCCTCGGATGAGTGTTGTGTAACACTTCAATTTACTGCATGTTTACCTTCTGACTGAGTGCGTGAATTATGCTCTGCGTGGGGAGTTTCCATTACTCCATATACTCTTACAAGATGTACGCATTGTTTTGGCTACCCGGAGTTAATCTTTCCCTTAAAAACTAGCTTCCCTATTATACTATTTCGTTTTCTTGAAACAAACGTTTGCTGGAACCAAAGTTCTTATGCGATGAATGTTCCGTTAACCTTTATAACTTTTTTGCGAAGGTAACAACACTTTTCCTTAAATGAAAACGCATTTCCCTCTTATCAAATTCATAGGCATTGGAGTTTAATCTGCTCAACAACTCTGCATTGTTGCTGTTGTTGTGCATCGTAAAGAATTAGTAAATCTATCCTCCCCTTCTCTCCAATTCACTTTATCAAGAAGAAAATGAAAAGCTTCAAAAAATTGAAACTTGTATATTTGAGGATGTTGATACGTTAACGGTGTAAAAGCT
The DNA here is from genome assembly GCF_958299795.1 of Porites lutea. Taxonomy (NCBI): domain Eukaryota; kingdom Metazoa; phylum Cnidaria; class Anthozoa; order Scleractinia; family Poritidae; genus Porites; species Porites lutea. The sequence continues at coordinate 23,805,949 of NC_133207.1, forward strand.
AAAGCATTATCTTGCTGGATCATTGAAAACGTACCGAACGAAAATTGCAGTCTGTTGACTGAGAAAAAGACCAAAAATCCGAAGGCAATATGAATACGAAAATCCTCCTAGAAAAAAACAAGGAAATTGAAAATAGAAAGAGCCAGGAGAAAGAAAGGAAGAGAAGAAGAAAAAAAAGCAATGGCTGCACTCTTACTTTTTAATTTATGTTGAATTCTTTGGAGATAGTTTTCAAAAGAAAAAAACTGTGTGAGGGGAGAGCTCTATTTTGGCTGTAACGTCATTCAAAAATCCAGCTCTGATATATATTATTCTTACTCTTGCGGCTACAGAAAGCTGATAAAAAAGGATATATTTTAAAAGCTAATGATTAAGTAACGGCTTTAATTTTTCAGATTTAAAACCTTACGACTAAATCTGTCGTAGTTTTACAGCCAACAATTCACTCTATTACTATGAAAGCCTCCTGTTATTTTGGGGTCCCTTGAGTGGAGCATGCGCTTCCTGTGCAAAAGCCAACCGTGTTTAATATTTATCCTTTTTGGAAAAAAGAAACACTTCGTTTTTATCACGGAAAACTATCGGTAGCAGTTATTCTTTCTTCTTTCACTTTTCCGGAAAAGTAACAAACACATCTTTTGCATTTTTTGTTTGAACGCATAATTTCAAATAACGTGGGTGCCCTGTGTTAAAAGCTCAAAATGGTTAACGCTTAATTTTGACATGTTCCACCGAACGGATTTTGGCGGATTTTTAGTATGTTGCTAGAAAGGCCACCCTTACTTAAATGGCGTTGAAAACGATTCTGTTGCAATTAGTTTGATGTTGAGCCTCGAAAATGCCTAGATTGACCGGACTATGTGGCCCTTCTCAAGAAACCCCACTCCCCCGCATATGTTATATCAATGCCTAAGACGTCTTTTGTCAATGATTGGCTATAGGAGAGGCTTATTGTAGTATTATATGGAACCTTCCAGTCATTTACTTGGTGAAAACGATTCCTGTTTTAAATATCACCTTAAAGGGGGTTAAGGTTGGGTTGTCCAGTCGGTATAAAATAAGAAGAGCAAATAGAGCGAACAAAGTATTAGCTTCTAAACAGAATTTGGTGTCGAGCTTTTGTATTGGCTAAAAATTACCTTAAATTCTTCATGAATGTGTGAGGACAAATTAAAAATGCAATACGTGCTGAACAGCGAAGTTACAACAATATACAGACAATTAAGGGTTACTAGTTAAAATTTCACCTCAAAGCTTGGGTTGTCCAGTCAATATAAAACAAGGAGAGCAAAGAGAGTGAACAAAGTATTGGAACAAATTGTTAAAAGTGAGGAAGGTACTAAAATAACTGTTTAATCATGCCAGAACAATAAGTGGAGCTACAGAACTGAGTTAATGAGCTTTTTTATCGAAAATTATCGGCTAAACTATTGCCATAAATTATTTATGAATGTGTGAGGATCAATTAAAAATTCACTCATCACTTGGCCAGCATCTATGGTAATTTATTGGAACAAAAAAATGCATTTACATGAGAAAAGAGTTCAACTCCCAGAGGATTTTCTTTGTACACCATCATGGCCGCCGTTTTCATTGTTTTGGAACACCAATATGGCCGCCGTGACGTCATGTGAAAACACTCTATACTTGCTGAACAGCAGAAGTCACAACAATGACAGACACTTGAGAGTTACCAGGAGATGTTTCATACCATTATCATTATTCGAATTTTTATCGTTAACATTTAGCTTATATTTTCAGTTAATTAATTTTCCCTTGAATTTCAATACTTGTTTGTTACAATTCTATCGCTCGATAACTGGCGATCATTTTTATAATAACCAAAGTGACCCAAACGCTCAACTCATATCAATGCTTGAGTAAGTCTTGTAGTTATTGGCTGGGAAAAACTCATTAGCATTAAACCTTCGAGTTATTTCCTTTGTTAAATCGATTTTTTTTTCTGTCTTAAATTTGACTTTAAGCTTGGGTTGTCCGGTCAATATGAAACCTAGGAGAGCGAAGAGAGAGAACAAAAAATTGGTTCCTAAGCAAAATGTAAACAATATCATACAGTAACAAGACGAGGCAAAGCGCCGAGCGAAGTGAGTTTAAAATATCGTCGCGCTCGAAGCGTGGACCGCTCGTGGGTCATACCGAGCTGCAAACTCGCATCGCCCATCTATTCCATCGGTTCCCGGTAGAAACTGTTTTTTTTTCCTCTTCTTTTCTTTTTTCGTTTTCTTTACTTTCTTTCGTTTTCTTTTCTTTCGTTTTCTTTTCTTTCTTTCTTTTTAGTCATTGTAGTTTTGTTTTATTTCTTAATATTGCTTAAGTTTTTTAAATTTATAGCGGAGCTCCACGCGCGCGCGAAGCGCGCGCGTGGGCGGAGCCCCATAGCTAAGGAAATCTACCCATCCCAGAAAATTTGGTAATCACGTGACCAACCGACCGACCGACCGACCGACCGACCGTCCGTCCGCACCACAGGCATACCAATGTTTACTCTCACACTTTCTAGCTACTTTGGGAGCCCAGGAGAAAGCTGATTGCAGATCAATGTTGTCATCAATTGACAGCTGTCAAAACAGGGTATCCGCTGACCTCTATCACCTGACCGTATCGCGGGCTCAGGGGTCGACCTATTTAAATGATCGCAGGTTCACGTTTATTTTTGTTTTAAATTCAAATATGTTGTGTTTATGTCAGTATCGCCCCGCACTATTACGATTTTGATTTCAAACTGACTTCAGACGCAAAAATTCAGCCAGTTTTTTTTAAAATACAGGCGGGGAAGACCTTTTCTTACCATGATCACGTGTTGGTCACGCTCCACGTCCAATTTTTATGCTCTGATTGGTTAAAATTTGACAGGTGTGTTCATGCGTAAAATTTATGCAGCATCTTGAAAGTTGTTTACTTTGACAGCTGAAGCTGACAGAGTTTTGAGTCAACTTGTGATGTTTTTAACTGTCTTTTTTCCACTGGATGTACAAAATGAAATACAGCTGCTATCAAGAGTGTTCTCTTATTCATGGCTGGTTTGTTTATTGGGTTTTTGGTTGAAAAATACGTCGCTTGTCAAAGCCGATAATCCGATTTCGGATGGCATCGTTTTTGTTTTTCACCTTGCTGGATGCGTACGAGAATTATAAAGGCTCAAGCGATCCTTGCCTTATTTGATAGCTTTCAGGAGCTGCATCTCGAAATATGGTAAGCCTGAGTAATTATTGTATTTAAATCTAATTTCATGAAGTCCAGCGGCGCAGTTTATGAAGCTAGTTTATGCACGTTTGTATTAAGATTTGACTGAGACACTGATCTGACCTCGTATGAGGTTTGATATAAGCTTAAGCTTACAGAACTTTAAAAAGCCTTTAGTCGATATTAATTCACCGTAAATAGAAAGAAAAAACTTTCCGAAGAATATTTAGTTGTAATTTTGGCTGTAGAAAGAAAGCTTTGAACGATTTTCTTGTCGTGAGTTCATATTTGAAAACAGCCAACACCGGGAAACCGGCGGCTTAAAACATAAACTTTAAGCTTACTAGTAAAGACTTGAGGATTCTTAGACACACTTAAATACTCATTTGTTTTCGTGAATGAAAATTGTTGTCTCTGTAAGTGTTCTATCGAATTATTTTTCTTTATTGATATTTGGTAGTCTCAAAAGTGCAATTTTCATCGCTTTGCCGTTTGTTTTCAGCCGTTCATAAACATCGCTTGCAGGAGTACTAAAAATGCCAAGCGTATCAAACGCTTTTTAAGATTACACATCGTTATAAAACCGTTAATATAAAATAGACTCAATGAATTCTTTATCACGTTGAAGCGTAACTCTTTTGAAATTTCTTCGCACATTTGGCGCTTGTCAAAAGTTAGAACCGGCTGGCCGTATAGGTGATTTTGGAAATTTTTTGAACGGTTTCGCTAATTAAATGTCCACGCGTGCTTCGATGGTCCTGAATGTTGAATGAATGCAATTTGTCTTGCAAAATTGTGAAATACTGCATTTTGTCCGAGGTCTGTATGGTAAAAACAGCGCCTCATAGTACCCTTTCTCCTCAGATGTGGTGTATAAAAAAATTAAAAAGATTGGTTTGCACGCACCCAGATTTATTGGCAAGAATTTGTAAACTTGTCTAACGCAAAAAAATCGGTCTGATTTGTTTTCCAAGAATTTGTTTTCCACGCCTTATCTACTGTGATCAAGAGCCATCATTGCTCTTAAATGTGACCGAAGACTATTTTTTGGGTCTACATATAAGGCTATATCAACTCGATACAAAATTTGTTTCACTCCAAAATCACTTAGCTTTTCCCTCAAAAGTCACATGAATGTGCCCTTAAGTTAACTGATTTGTGGAATACAAAATTATTGTTTGATTTAAGTTATAAATTTATCAATGAGAGCTTCGCTTTTAGCTGTGGCTAAATATATATATTAAATTTTCTTCCTTATTGCTTTCCTTCCCTTTCAACGTCTTGCCGTTCTCCCGAAGTCCTACGAGAGGTCCTGCGATTCACACGTAGGGGGTTACAGGCACTAAGAGATTGTAGTCCAGAGTGTGGTTTTTATAGTTTGAGTACTATCCCATTTAGGTTTATCAAGTTAGTTTACTCTACCTACAAGATCACAGTGTTTCTACGATTTAGCCTTTTTACTATTTAAAAAGCCAATCAAAGTACACTCACGGTCGTATATGAATTCCAATCCCACATTGTATAAAAACACACATAAATATCACTGAGAGGACTAACGAGAGCGTGAAAGCGCAGGAACCTGTTCACATGCTAGAAACAAGCGGATGACTGAATAAAGAAATTCAAAAATGACACCTTAATTCCAATCTGTATTCTGGAGCAATCTCAAGCCGCCGTATAGTACGCTGTTCCCTACGAGCATTGGAGGTTTCTTTCTGGCATGGCTTTTAGCATTTGCGAAGTCGTTCGCGTGGCTTGTCAGTTGCTTAGTTGCTTTGTTTACGCGATTGACAAGCCAGGCGATACGGCTTTTTTGCAAATGTTAAAAGCCATGCCAGAAAGCAATCTTTACTCGCAAGGTACTGTGATGTTCATCTGTTATGGTTATGCCCAGATTCAATAACGACAACAGCCACGCACATATACAACAAGTAAAGACACAGTGGATTTATGATCACAAACCTGATGAGGCTATCCGGCCTGTGTCCAATTTCAGATGTGTTTTTTTGTGTGTGTCTTTCTCAAACGAGTTCCTTCAGCACTCCCGGTCTTCTTCAGCTGTCCGTACGTCAGTCAATACTGCATGTTCTCAAACTCATTAATAATTCATTAAGAAAATACAAAGGAAATTAATGTTTAATGAGTGTTTGGAAATCGGATGAAACACTGCTTAGTATTTGCATCCTTAATTTCTCCTTCAAAAATGATTTTGTTTGAGAAGAAATATCAAACATTCGACACAGTGTTTCATCACCAGATGAAACACCTCGAAGTTCGTCAAAAATACTCCGCTGCGCGTCGTATTTTCAACTCTCTTCTCGGTGTTTCATCTGGTGATGAAACACTGCATCTCATGTTTGATATATTACTTCAAGAATCAAAACGTCTGTCATTTTATAGACCGACTGGATTTCGAAACATCAAAGGAATGCGTTGCGCAAAGAAGCCGCGGCAGGTTTTGACAACTCTGTTGTGAAATAAAACAATCGCCCAGCCTTTTTTTGCACGTAGGGAAGACTGGAAAGACTCGGCTTTATCACACCTTTAGCCCTTCCAGAATGAGGTCTTCTGCAATTTTAAAACGCAATATAGCAACTGTGTTCAGACCACCGACGGATTTTTTAAACTGCTGAATTTGGAAGGTCAGTTGCAGACGGAGATAAATGATGCCGTTCAATGTTTCTTCTGTCCTCCGCGACGCAACTGAGAGCAAAGGAAATTATACTTTCGAGAGTCGTTCTTGTGGCGAGCAACTTGCATTGTCAAGGTAATGTGTTCAAAACGCCCAATTCAAAACGTATGTTGAATTTGTGTCAAATAGATAGTAAAAATACAACGCCAGGCCAAGAACATTTTTAATGTGGCTCTCAGCTCCACGAAGAAGTGTAACTTTGCGGCTCAGAAAGAGTGATCAGGGAGTCTTGTGATTAAGAGCGCAAGAAATTTTTTCATCTACGAACAGTATAACAATTTCACCATTGTAGCTCTGTAGTTTCTCTTTAAACTGTTTGAAGCAGCTCCAAGGCTGGGTCGATCCATTCCCCATTCTCGAGTTTATGTTTGCTGCGCGCCTTCTGTACAAAACAGTATTCATCGCGGCGATCAGTTAAAATTCAAACTTTTTAAACTTTAATTTTCATGTCCCCTTGCGAAGCCTGAGCCCAATAATTGTTATTGAAAGACCGATATGAAGACCGATATGGATAGACTGTATAAAAGCAGGAACTCTATATCAGAAGACCGATATGGCCGTCCTTTTTGCTGAGCAGACTATGCTAATGCTATTTTAAAGCCATGGTGGTTGTATGTAGAAATCGATTGAAAAGATATTTGGAACCCAATAAGAGTGGACATTTTAAACTGGTGTGATACATATTATTTGCATGTAGAAATACACCCATTATGTATTTAAACATAGGTCAGGTGATCAAAATTTATAAAGCCACAAAATGTCTATACTAAAAACATTTCAAAGGGGCAATACAATATCATTTAATTGATTTTGTGTAAAAGACAACACCTTGCCGCTTAACTTTCCTGTTTAACGTTTTGGATTGTATTTTTTGTAGTGGGCGAATGGCGTATACGTGCCACAAAAACATGCAGGTTTTTTCTTTGCTTCTTTGGACGACGCAAAAATACTGTAACACGTTAGAGTGGCGCTCAAAATTCAACAGATGTTTATAATAGTCCCTTTTATTCCTTTATTTCTTGCGGCAGAACCTCTTCCCTTAACTTAACTTAGCGGTTCCGCAGTAATTAACAGTTGTTGGTTGTACAGTTGTACTTCTCCATCCTACATACACCCCCAATAACGTTTCTAATGATCCGTCCCTGAGTTTTATTTACCACCCAACCTTTTACAATACATGGCCTATGCTGTCACTTTTCGCCGTCATGTGAGATTTAAACTGAACACATCTTATTTCACGAGTGTTCCTTAACATGCATATTCAATCAAAAGCACATTTTTGCGACTTACGCCTGTACAAAAGAACATTTCATGAGTCTTCTAAATTTTTTTCGATAATTACTACTAAAAATACACTGATAGTCATGATACATTTATTCACGCGCGTGTTCCACTAACCTCTAACTCTTAACTACATCAACAAAAAGTACATTTTTGTGACCTACGCCTGTACAAAAGAGCATTTTATGAGTCTTTTAAGAGCTTTTCGGTAATTACTGCTAAACATGAAACAGATAACTGGGTTGACAGCAATGTACACGTTAGCCATATAAGTGGTGACTGCATCGTATATCCAGAAACTACACAACAAATGCGTGAAAGTGTCCTGATACTGTATGATTAGACTATGATTAGACGGCTAGACTTCCGCGTGGCTCGGATGACCACGTAAAATTGGGGTCCCATCTCCAGTAAGAGACGTATACGCATGCGCGACAACACTCCTGAGCTTCCTGCGGCGCAAAATTTTAACTCCACGGGCCGGGGATGGCTCTATGCTGTGGAACCGACATCCAACCGAAGCAGCGTGAATTGAGGGTTTTCTTGCAGCTAGGAACCGTTCAAACCTAAAGGACTAAATATCAATTTCAGGTGCGCTCGCTATTATTTACACACGCAGGCGCCTCATTTATATGTCTATTACAATTGCCCGGAGGCGTAATAATAACGGTTTTCTTGATGCTGAAGAAGAGTTATATACCCGAGACGCCTGTTTCCTAAAAACATTTGACACTTTTTGACTTTTCAATGGAATATTATCCTATCCGCGACCCGTAAACCAGCTAGATGAGATGTATTAGTTTTCACAGTTTTATCCCGGTGTGGTTGTTAATGGAAGACACTATTTGCAGTAATGAAAATATTGCTATGTCATAAATTATGACTTAGATTGGACGCAGTTTGCAGGTGAATGGCTCTTTGTTGGCCCCTGACTGTTCAAAACCTTTTTAACTGTTTACTGACAAATTATCTGCCTTCCTTTTCCTATACACGAGTAACGGTAATGTCGACAATACAGTCAAACCTCTTTCATACGGACGTCAAAGGGACAGAACCAAGTGTCCGCTTTACAGAGGTGTCCGTATTATAGAGGTAGGGAATGAAGGATTTTTGGCATTTCTGGGACCAAACAAACTGTCCGTAGTAGAGAGGTGTCCGTAAGGAGAGGTTCGACTGTACATTATTTCGACAGTGCTTAATTTACATGTGATCAAAAGCACTTTGCACTGGAGGACCTAATTTTGCTATTTACATGTTTTGAATATAAGGATAATAATTTGCTAGAAATAAGTTTACACTGGAACATAAGAACGCGCTTGATATATTAGAAAATCAATATTCTAAATCCTAAAGATAATAAATTAGTTTAGTATATGCTAAAACAGTGGATAGTGTTTTTCGCGCGATTTGATTGGCTACTCAATCAGTGAATATCTAGACTGCAGAACAGTCCGTATTTTTGCGTATTCAAGTACGCGAGCAGTCAAACAAAAGGTCTGGAACAGGGGGGGGGGAAGAGACGAGGTCTGGGACCGAGAAACGATGTTCTCACAACTTGCAAAGCGGTCACCGCGCGTGGTGGTCAGCGGAAAATTGCAGTACTTTTCCCACAGTAAAAATTTTTAGACCTGTTTTAGACTTTTTAGAAGCAAGAAGCGACCGGCAGAGGAAATCAGAAATGCTTACTGAAAAAATAAAAAATTGAAAAAAAATAATATCATGCATCTTTGTTTTTCTTTCATATCGTATTTGTCTTTCGGTACTGAAATTGCGGGGGAAACCGTGTTAGATCCAACAATGCGCTCGATCGATTTATAGGTTACATCGTTTTTGCCGGGTAAGGATAACTTGATGCTGATAAAGATTACTGGAGAAAGTGTCAAATTTATCGGAAGCAAGTAATTCAGAGAGCTTTATAAATTTACAGCTCTACAATCATAACTGAATAAACATTCACACTTCATCATTTCGTTTATTACGATCAGTCAACACCTTGAATCCAAAGTTAAAATTCAAAACGATCCTAATAAACAAATCACAACTACTACTGAAAGCTCTGTACCTTGAAGCGACTTTAACTTTCCTAAGGTTTGCAGCAAAACACTGCTTGATAGCTCAACTCTAGCTCTTCGGCGGTTCTTATCAGCTGTACGGATCGAGCTATATGTTGCATATTCCAAACTCTGCAGAGGGAAATTGTTTAACAGAAAAAGAAAACCACACACTATGTCTGAGAAGCGACATAAAATCAATAAATTTGCGAATTACCAAAATATAATCGTGAGAAACAGTCCCGCCTTCGATCGCCATGTTTTTGTTTCTTCTCAAGACCGTTGATCTATGGATTTTGACGTAATGCGCATGATCACTACACAAATCCGCTGGCAAGACCTTTGCTGATCGCTTTGCAAGTTGTGAGAACATCGTTTGGATTTCATTTAAGAGAATGTATGGGAAGTAGCTTACCCCCCCCTGGTCTGGAACGAAGCTGAAAACTAGTGAATATCCTGCACTGTTCACTGATTCACCTCCAGTTCCTCCGAGCGAGCGACGCCAAACTCGCGTAAGTTGCGAGCAAAATGCTCATGCCTTCTCGGTTTGCTGCCGTAACAAACTAAGAAATTTCACAACCAATCAATCAAGCTATTCCCAAAATACATGAAGAAGGTAACGAAGTTCGGTTGGAAGTTCAAACAGGTCAAGCTTTGTCTTTTTGACTTGAATTTATTGATAAACCGGTGAAAAAGTTTTTGTTTACAAATGCAAATTAAGCTTAAGTCTTGCGTTACCTTATTTAGTTGACTTGTTCATAAATAAGTTTTAAACTAAATTTAATAATCTTTTTTACAGAATGATTTTAAATACAAAAAGAATTCACAACACTTTTTGAAGAAACTTCCGCGTAAGAGCTAGACAAACGCCTTCAAAAGTTTTATTTTTCGCCAGGAAAAAGCGACGACCGCGGCCGTTCGGTCATCGCGCGCCAAAATTTTAATCGTTGGCAACAGTAAATGAGTTAAAAATCATCATTTTTGTGCTCAATTATCTCACTGTTTTAGTATATACTAAAACAATTATTCACCTCAGTGTCGGTGGCTAGTAAATACGCGGCCTCGGTAAATATTAGCCACTACGTGCCACCTCCACTTCGGTGAATAATTGTTATATAACTTTAGCTTCTACATAATTACGTAAATCGGACATCAGACTGTTCTAGACAAGAATTTCAGATTATTTTTCTAAGTGGGGTCGAGCAACGTGGACCTAGGAGGTTAGGGACACTCTCATCTTATTAATTAATATTACTTTCCAGGATAGTATAAAGTTTTGTGCGGTAAACGAGTAGTTAATGAATAGCGAAATTGGTTGAGGATTTTCTCCAAAAAATGTTTTTACGTTGTGTGTAAAATTGGCAGGATTGACCAGAATTTCCAAGATAAGGTATCTGTGAAAAAGATCTATCCTTCCTGAATTCGCCGCTTATCAAGTAATCACTTAAAATATGGAGCTTGATAAATGGTTCAGAGATAAATAGTTTCCATCGTTCCAGATAGGAAACGATTGACCAGATCCACTAGATCCGTCGCCAAGGGGTTAATAATGTGAAATTAAAGTTCGAAACAGTTTTACTATAAAAACAGCAACGTTAATGATGTATAAAAAAGTTTAAACGATGGGTAAGTATAAGACCAATTTCGAGAAAAATGCTGTGGGCGTCTAGAGGTCTTCAAATACATTGAATTGCAGGCCACTCACAAGCTGAAACATTCCCAGAAGCTAATGCTAATAGGCCAATAACGGGTGGGAGTTGATTTCCACGATACTTGCAGTGTCAAGAATCATGGAATGTGTATCATATGTCCGCTTAGTATTTTTTTGCTGCTTCCTTCGCAGAGGCACTTATGGCTTCGCCACGCGTGACGAAGCCCTATAAAACGTCCGAGCGAGAGGCTATATCCCAGTTTATATCCATATGAGCTGCAACACAGTAGGCCCCACCTCATAGCACCAACGACGGCCCATCGAAAGGCTTGAGTGCTATTGCACCAGTGCTACACACCTAGACTTTAAGGCGCCTAAGAAGGAGCTGTTGTATGAAGCAGGTCTTCTTGCACATTACTGCAAGCATTCAGTGACAGACAAGACAAGCTTAAAAGTAGGTGACACACGTACACCAACCCACCTCCTGGCCAGTTTGTCTTACTTGATTTACTAGCGCACAGATCGGCAAAAATGCTGATCCGCCTTCCCGGCGCATGCCGTGGGAGAACTGCCGTGCAGTTTCCAGCCAACAGCACCCGTACGTGTTGTGTTGAGCTGGGCTTAAAGGAGCGCTTTGTACTAGCCCTTGGCAGGAGAGGGCCTTTGAACACCTAAGCCCTAATAAGGGTGAACAACTTTTCATGGCTGTCACGACCTTGGTGATACGGCTGTGCGCATGCGTTAGGTACTTGCCAAGTCGTGGGTTCGTATTCGGCACACGTGTGCAACTTGCTCTTACATTTGTCTCAGTGACAGTCAAGCCTGAACAAAACAACATATTTTCAACTCGAACTGGCCCATCCTGTCGGAAAGGACTTCGACTGGAGTGTTGTACACTTCCTGCAAGTCGTGACTATGGGAGACAACATGAACAAAGCCAATAAAATTAAAAGTAAAGTTGTTGACCCACAGTTTCTCGCACAAATTGTTTTGAAAGATGCGTTAAAGAACTCCGCGATTTACTGATTTGCATTAATCAAGCTAAGAGGACAAAAAAATGACGGTCGTGACAACCATAAAGAGAGTCCTACAGGGATCAAAGCTGCAGCCATTGTTGGTCGTTGTTTTGTTGAGATGGATTCCATGTTCGTCTGATGTCGGTGATGTACTGTTGCAGTCACGTGGTCAAATTTTCTTGGCTTCACTTTTCTTGTGATAGTACAGTTTTGATGAGCTCCACAGTGTAGTTTGCACAATACTCCATCAGGACATGTAAGGTTACAGCCTCCACCCGTGCAGTTCTGCTGGCATTGTATTCCATTGCATTCCATGGTGCAATTACCGGCATCACAGAGCTGCAGACACGAACGAGAGTCACAAACTCCATGACAGCCTCCTTTAGAGCATTGCTGCGAAATCAAGTTTAAGACGTTTCCGACATTAGCGAAAAGCGTTAGACAATTTAACTGTGAGAATTAAATCCGAATTCTACATTCTAAAATATTTTTGAAGTCAAAATTAAATCAGAATGAGAGCATTGCCAGTATTGGCATTCTCTCGATCTGATTCCAGATTTCTTCTGATTCCCAGCTCGTATTACAAAATGAAACCCTGCCCCTTCCCTGTTTCTTTTTTTCTTTCTCAGTCCTTATTCAAGCTTTCTCACTCTTTCAGCTCTATTTAGACCCTGGATACGGGACTGCAGTCGGAATCTCTTTGCTCGCTAAAACAGCAGAAGCAGTGAGGGATGATCTAGCCTGAGTAGCAAGCGTTTCCGAGCGAGTTCCTCGAGAAAAGTTGGGACGAGAGGAAAAAAAAAAAAGGAACTTTTGCGCCATAACTCGATTGGAAAAGCTTGCTATACAGGCTAGGAGGGTCTCAATGGGGTAGTGGCTTTTACGGTTATCGGCTAAAATTTTGGCGTTTTTACTGCTATCGGTTAGTGTTTTTTACTTACGGTTAACAAAAACGTTAGTAATTAATTTCTTTTGTTTCAAAGAGTTCGATATTAATAAGCCTGTATTTTTTTGTATCTTTGAAGCAAAATAAAGGTCTTCGGATCATCTCTTGATGAAATTCAGTTCATTTAAAAAGAACCTTCGTGAAAAAGCAAAAGCAGACACGCGAACGTGCGGTCAAGTCACAGTAGCCGCGAATAAGAAACGCAACTGGTCATACGTGAGTTTGGCACCTTCCTTATATTTAAATCTGGGGAGCAAATGTTTTTTTTTTACGGTTAACCCTTTTTATCCGAATTATGGCTAACGGTTACAATTTTTCAATTTTTATGGCTATCGACTAAATTTTTGGTCGTTTTACGCCTATCGGTTAACCCCATTAAGACCCTCGGCTAGGGATGATCCCGTTGATGTTAACGTTATTAGATCTAATAAAGAGCACTGATCAATCCAAATTAGTATTCCATTTCTTCGCCCAACCTCATTCACTCCCCGCCCAAGGAACGAGGTTGCTGAAGTTGCTCTTCGTCCAAATCGATCCAATCCAGGATCTGACGCTGCGCAGGTCTGCCTTCCCTGGTTTAACTAGTCAAATTGTGTGCCCACAGACAACTTCTCATTTCTGTAGTCTGTGCATCTGAACAATCCAATCACGAGACTTATTTAGATAGATGTTATAAGCGCTGTTTTATTTCTTACCCGGGCGTTTCAATTAAGGATCTATTAAAGAAGCAGGACTGTGACATTTTTAAGAAAGTAACCTCTATAGACAATCACCCGCTAGTTCCATATTATTCCTTCAAAGAAAGTCTGTTCCTGTAATCTTTGTAAAAAAAACAATGTGCCCGTCCTTAAATTAATACTGAGCGTTTCATGTCTGCCTTTGTAAATAGATTAATATTTAAACACAATCTTAGTACAGTATAGTTAGGATTCTATGATTAGTTTATATATTTTATTATGTATCACGGTATTCATGACAGTTGTAACATAGGATATGGAAATAAAGACCATTATTATAATTATTATTATTATTTAGTACCTGTACGCAACGATCCCTGGCTTTGCAGGTCATGTTACAGTTTCCACCCTTGTCACAGCGTTGTACGCAGGAATTGGAGGTACAGGACTGATGACATTTTCCGTCGATGGAGCACCACTGCTCACATCTCTCACCTGTTGTGCAATGTTGAGGGCATCGCCCCTTGCAGTTTTGATAACATCTAAATTCTGATGTACAGTTTTGATGGCAGCCTCCACCCTTGCAGTGCTGGTTGCCCTGTTCTTTAGCGCGGATTAACATCTTCTCGGCCCCGTCCTGCTTAATGGAAAACATACAAAAAATATAGGTCGCTTCAGTGAAACATTTTCGGGAGCAACGGACCGTTTGATAAGGTAATCCCGTTTTCCTGAGCAGAATTTTCCAACGGTAATTCGTGTTGCATTTCTTCGATCGATCAAAGCCATCTTTGACACCAGGTTCAGGCTTCAGGGGCCTTTTTACGGAAAATGAAACTGATTTGTACAAATTGAAACGGGAGTCCGGAGTGAGATTTACCAATCCTGAATTTTTCTTACCATTTACCCAAACCGTGAACCAACCGGTTTGTCCAAGTAAATGGTAAACAACCATCCTCAATCTAGGAGTAATAATTAATCCCGGGGGTACTCAACAAATTTTTATACAGGGGGGCTCCGCCCCGAGGTCCAACCCCTTACCCTTCTATACATGTATACGATTTTTCACGAAAACGGTACCCCTTTCGTATACCTTCTATTGGCAAATGGTACCCCCTTTCACATACCTTAAGTTGTCTAGAACTTTGCATCTCTTTTAAATGCTGTAAATGCACTGTCGTTTAAGTAAGAGCAAGCTAAGAGAGGATAAAGGGGACAGAGAAGGCATCCCCATACACACCGTGCTCCACAGGTAATTCGTCTCGAGTTATTTTTAGAATCGGGAAGAAAAGTTACCTCGCACGTTGCGTGGATGTTTCGTGGAGGTTTCGCATGACTAAACGCCGTGCAAAACATGTTGGGCAAAAGGCAATGAAAGCGTAAAGAGATCGAGAACATTTCTGAATCACGAGGAGCCGCAAGCAGTAAAATTTCTGTCCCGTAATTTAATCAGTTAATTCATCAAAGTTGACAGGTCTTTCTGATGATCAAAGCGACCGTTCGGTTTGCCATTTACACCTTCAGTGCGAAGACTGTCACGGGAACATTAACACCTTCAGGATAATTGCTTACCATAACAGTGGCAGGTCGCGCGCGTCTGGTCGGTTTCGAAGAACGTGAGCGTGACTGTTGTTTTCATTCAGTGACTGTGCGCGATGATATGCCAACGTTTAAAACAGACTGCAACATTAAATTTTTGTTATAAAAGCAAAGAAGCTGCTGAGTAGAAACTAAACCGTCCCAAACTTATTCCGCTTCATTCGTGTAATTTCATATTGATGGGGTCTGTATGATGAATTTACTTCTGCCTTCTGATCAGGCACGTAAACAACATAGAGATAAAATATTTCATTTTGCTTTTGTGAAGTAAATTCATCTTAAAAAAGTTAAACTAGAGGACCACTTTCTCCGCGTACTTGTAAAAATAGGCATTTAATATGTCGCGCTACAGTGCGAAAATCTTCTTGTCGTGGATTAGATTTCAGTATACATATTGTTAATCTTCATTTCGCGCCAGAATAAATTAGTTTGCGCGCAAAATATCACAAGGTTTGTCCCACTTCGAGTCCACCTTCTGGAGATACGCCGGCATGGTAGCTGGAATACATTACCGAGGCGAAGATCTGGTATTTTTTCCTCCTCGTCTTTTTTTCCCCGCGACGTTTGTTTATATTTGTAGTGAGAATGCTGTGCATATCGGTGGATTTTACTTCAGTCAAGCGGCTTCAGTTCCTGCGGCTTAATTGCTACTCATCATAAAGAAGAGTGCCGGAATCGCTTTGTTCGCCTTTAACAGATTTGTTATCGACTGCAAGGTAAAAGAACGGACTACTGTAAGGTAAGAATTGAAGTTTAAAATTGTTTCTCGGCGAAAAATAGTCCATACAACTCGTGAAACCCGTGAGTATATACCGAATGTCATGCGATGACTCATCGCTTTTACGATGGATAAGACGGATACAAACAATAATAATTTATTTCGCAACGTTTAGTATAATTTACTTAATATGGAGATCATCTGAGGACGATTTTTCGTTATATATGCTTCATTTCTTGGCTTATTCCGGCTACGTGCGAAAAATTAGATAACAATGTTTGTGTGCTATAATTATACTGATAATTTCTTGCACCTTGAAACTCATGAAAGCCAAACCTAGCAAAAAACTCTTTTAATGGAGGAACTAAACCTGATAGTTGCACTAAAATCTAATAATTGTCACTGCATTTGCTCTCTGTAACCTCGTGGGTAGAACATACCTGAAGGTTACGTTGATAATAATCATTGCATTTTCTCTTTGTAACCTCGTGGGTAGAATATACCTGATGGTTACATTAATAATAATCACTGCATTTGCTCTCTGTAACCTCGTGGGTAGAACATACCTGAAGGTTACGTTAATAATAATCATTGCACTTTCTCTTTGTAACCTCGTGGGTAGAACATACCTGATGGTTACATTAATAATAATCACTGCATTTGGCTCTCTGTAACCTCGTGGGTAGAATGAAAAGCAGCTCTCATTCCTTTCTCCTAACTAGAAGAGATGCATATCCCTGTGAACCAGTTTTTTAACCAGGAGCGATTCCCACTCACTTCTGATACTTTATTGACACGAGTTCCTATTTCAATATATGTCTAATTCAAAGCTTAGCCGCGTGATAGCTCTTCATTAGCGAAAAGGTCCAAGTGATATTTTGATTGACGTGTTGTTTAGGATCCTGAGGTTTTTTAACACCTTTTCTCTAGCTTAACTGGCAAAGATATTCTAGGAATTTGCCCTTCAATTCCAAATTCTTTGATGTGCCGCCAGATGCCGTGCAAAAATATCACCTCTTGCGGCTCCTCGTGTTGAAGCGAAATGAGTCGGCGCTTACCTGGGAAAAGGGAATCGCTGGACTCTTTGACAACCAGTGAGATCAGTTTAACTCGAAGTTGTCATAACCTCAGTGCTTTAATAAAATGAGAAATTTCGCCAGTTTATTGATTAAGCAAGTGGGACGCCAAGTGTTATTTTTGTTGAATAATAAAAGACTAATAAAAGAATAAATATCAAACCTGAAATTGCTCTCTTCAAATTGTAAATTACAAATGATCCTGAGAGAATATTCAGTGTGTTAAGGATTTCCTGCTGTACTGATAGCTCTATACAAGAGAGGAAGGGCGATTCTTGTTTATTTCCATTTCGCTGACACCGCTTTAGTAGAAATCTCTCTTTAGTCGTTTTCTTCGACAAAACGAATAGCAATATCGCTCTCCCCGTCTTCCGCCATTTTTTTCAGCGTCAATTCGCGAAGGACGCGTGGCTCTGAGCGTGGGTCATCGCGCAGAACACATTCGCACTATGTGATTGGCTGTTGTCTAATCCCCCTTGGGACCTGTGGTCTTAAAAATAACTCAAGACGAATTACCTATGGAATAGGCTGTGTATGGAGGATCTCTTCTCTGTCCCATTTATCCTCTCTTGGTAAGAATCAATCACAAAAATAGAACGTTTTCTCGACATTAAAAAGCCACAAAATTCATCTGTTAGCCCTTTGGGCCCTTTCACAGACCGGCACGACAGATTTCCCTGCCCTTTCGTATACCTCAACGAGTAAAGTCCCTACCCTTTTATATACCTGAAGCCTGAAAAAGATACTCCTTTCGGGCGGAGCCTCCCCGTATAAGCCATTATAGGGAGTACCCCCCCCCCCCCCCCCCGTAATGAATATTCTGTTTCTGGTGAGAAGGGTGTTAAGGGGATAAAACTCGTCTTCCACCCTTTTAAGTTTGATTTGTAAAGGAAGTGAAAGGCTCACCTGTGTGCATGATTTTTCTTTACTATGACATTCAACCAATGGACAGATTCTGCGGAGCGATGAACACCGCTGCTCACAACTGTTCTTGGTTCTGCATTTCATTCTGCACTTTCCGCCTGTACAGGACTGAATGCAATCGTCTGTGGTACATGTCATTGGACATTCGCCATCGTCACAGTTCTGAACACATGAACGCTTAGCACTGCAGAATGTTGGGCAGCTGCCTTCCCAGCATGACTATAACGTTGCGTAAACAATATAGGGTCATTTCAGTATAAATAGAGGAAGGAGTTGGGGGAGTTGGTAGGTTACAGTAAGGAGGCAGGGGACTAGATTTCTTGAGCACATTTTCTCTTTCTGTATTTGCACTCCGGTCACAGGTTAGATGATAGTTTCTCTCAAAGTAGGAGAGAAAGAGGAGCAGGGGCGGATCTAGGGGGAGGGTGCAGGAGGTGGGCACCCCCCCCTGAGATGACCTGTGGTTTTCTAATACAACTGGTATTCTGCAAAAAAAAACTATGTGGTTTATTGGTGTTGAAGTAGATCAAGAGACGAGTGCACCCCCTCCTAAAAAAAATCCTGGATCCGCCCCTGAGGAGAGATGAAGAGAAAGGAGGAGAAGGAAGTCATTAGGAGGATCGAAGATAAGGTAGGAGAAAAGGGATGTTTCTTGATGTTGCGGAAACCATTGCTGGTTTGCTTTTGTGTTGTGGTGTAGGTACTGCTCAGTGTCTTTTCAATATTGTGTATACGTTAATTGGTGATTAAGCTCGTCCGCAACACCAAGAGACCACCGAGAAAACGGATTAGGGATCGTCCTTCTCCTTCCCGTCTCAGTGCTCCTGTCACAGGTCAGATAATGGTCTCCTGGCTGGAATAAATGGCAAAAGTAGGAGAATGGGAAAAAAGTACACTTCCCCTCTCTGCCTCTACTTTTGCCAACATAAGAAAACACTCATTAGAAACACTCCTCAGCTTGGTCGATATGGAAGTGCGCATGCGTAAGATACTTGTCCGACCGCCGCTTAAACCTTGGCTTGGTGTTCGTGTGTGTCACCTGCCATAATTTTTGTCTAATCCAAATCAATGTCTTAGGGCCTTTTGTGTGTTCTGTCCCATTGATGAAATAACCACTTCACGGTTTCCTTTCCTCAACACATGCTGTGCACAAGTCTGAGTAAAAAGTCACTTTATTATCCAGAGCCTGACGTTTCTTTTGAGAAAACAGCTTATTTTGTGACTCCTAGGAGTCAATGCCGGTTGTGAGTCAAGTTATTAGGTAAGCTGGGGTTATGGTTTGAGGTTAGGGTTACTGGGTAAGGTTAGGACCAGGTTAGGACTGGGTAACTAAAGACTCATTGACTAATTTACACCTCATGTCTTGTTTCTTTTGATCAGGTGGTCAACAAAGCGACGTTTTAGCAAAAACCCAATAGCCCTGGCGAAAAAAAATGAGGCGTCGTCTTTTTTTGAAAGACACATTTTCTCACTATTTTATACTAAAGTGCTCCCATACTCACCTGTTCACATCTCTCACTAGTTTTGGCACATTTAAGGTGACACGATCCTGCATTACACCGCTGTTTACAGCGAGAAGTCGCTCTACAACTCATGTTGCACATTCCTTCATCACAGCTTTGAGTGCAGTTGGCTGTTTTGCAAAATACTGATCCACAAGTTTGCAGCGATTCACAGTCCTGGTGACAGGTCTCCTTGGTAACGCATTTCAAATCGCACGGCCTATGATCTAGGCATTTTTGTTCACATGACTTAAATTGAGGATCAGCTTGTCCGCACGACACTTTGCAGTCTCCATAGCACTCTTGTCTACAAGAAGCCT
This sequence comes from Porites lutea, assembly GCF_958299795.1. Lineage (NCBI taxonomy): Eukaryota > Metazoa > Cnidaria > Anthozoa > Scleractinia > Poritidae > Porites > Porites lutea. The sequence continues at coordinate 23,825,603 of NC_133207.1, forward strand.
TCGGTGATGAATCTTGACATTTATAGACCGTATTTCTTGCCTTTATTAACGTCACCATACTAAGAAATAATGATACATTTAGCAGCAACTCTTGAAACCGTGTCATATTTTCAGGTGTCTATCTAGAAAAAGAAAAATATATAATATATTTTAATTTATGGTGAATTCTAATAAGGCCTGTACTGAGGAATAGAAATTTCACAGAAACAATATTCTGCCTGCACTCATGTGTCACAAGTCTGTTCAGTGAACATAATTTTGCTTTAAAAAAAAGGAACAGCAGTTTTTGGCAGGAAAAGTGTGACCAGTTGTTGTAATAAATATAAATTGAATTCTTATTGACATTTTGAAGACAACATTTAATATTTGAACATAATTGCCAACGAGCAGCCTCGACGCGACAAAACGCGAGGCTGCGAGGCGGCAGCCTGAAAAACCGTGGGCGAAAGTTCCAAGGAGAATGAATCCCGAATCGATGTAACGTATAAGGTAGTGTAAGGTAACCTTTATGACGTAATGCAGAACAGAGAATGCATTCTTTACTAACGAACACGTGATATAGAACAGAATTCCACGAGCCGTGTGTGTGTTTGTGAGTGCCCTGCTCATCCCGTCTTCAATCAATCGTCGGATGGATTCATTTGCATCAAACTCGTATAGCTGTCGCATTTGCCCGCTGGGATATTTTAATTCCTGTCGCTAAGAAAAAATAATAACGCCTTGTCTCTTTGAAGCAAAATAATTTGGAAGGCTTCATCGGCGCATCATTAATCTTTTTATTTCCTGAAAAGTAGACTTCCTGAGCTTTAAAAAGAGACCAAATATAAATCTGTACGTTGAATATTCGCAGTTGATTTTTCGAGGATATTAAGTTTGCTTATAAGATTAGTAAATTTTACAAATGACCTGTGCGCAACTTCGGCAGGATTAACAGAAGCTAAAAGAGGTCAGCAGAGAGATAAAGGGACGCAAACCAATGCAAAGGGTGAAAATACAATGAAAGAAAAAAAAAACTGAAAGTAACCCTGCCGGTATTTATCATGAATTCTAATATAGATCGTTTTCACATGACGTCACGGCGGCCATATTGGTGTTCCAAACAAATCATGTGGGAATTGGACTCTTTTCTTATAGAAAAAGTTTTCTTTGTTCCCATAAATTTGGGACTTTCGATTCGAGCCTTTCGAGAAACGGGGCCCTGGTCGGTGGCCGTGT
>NC_133207.1:23831817-23886817 GCF_958299795.1 Porites lutea
GTGAATAAACCGAGCGCTTGGCTTGAAGCGAGCCGCACCCAAGGTTTGTGTGTTTTCTTGTTGGGACAAACTGAGATTTAGAGGAGAGAGCCAAAATGCACGATGACATCATGCTGATGGCGTCGTTAGCAGTTGTTTGTGGCTTGTTGCTAGGTAACTGCGGATGCCAAACCGATAGAATGATTTATAACCAAAGCGAAATCGCACTCCGCTTGCGATCCTCGCGCGATCCGCCCTACGCGACAAAATTATAAACTTGCTTGGCTGGCGCGAGCCCCCCGACCCTATGCAGTTTTAAAATAATGAAATGAAAATGAATTAAATAAAATAATTTAGGCGTTTAACCAGAATACGGTTCCTATTTTTTCACCAGTTGAGCTAGTTCATATTTTAAGGACGCTATATACTATTCACTTTAACCCTGACCCTGTAGAAAACCAATACGCCGGTAGTCTAATCGAAATATCGGCCTTAAGAAACTTTATTTATCTTTATTTCCGTTGGCGGGCCGCTGTGTTTTATGTCCTTTTTTTGTATTCAAGCGATGTTTAGTACCGTGAGCATCCCTAGGGTCTTGAAAAAAATCTGACTGAAAACAGAACCACAAAAAATTCATCATATCATTGTCTGGGGCACTGCGATTTAAAAATCGTCTTTTTTGGTTGGCTTGTTAACTGAAAAAACAAGGCGCTATGCTAATCAGTTTATGAACGTGATCAACTAAAATGATTATACATAAAATAAGTCAGTAACGATAATAATAAAAAACGGCCGGGGTCTGGCTTATTGTTTTTCTCTTATTCCCATGAATATCTTAAAATTAACTCAATTACTTCTCTCATAAATACGAGTTTATTAAGCTGTTTTGTAGAAGGAGATCGAGATCCACTATAACGTGGCATTGTGCGTGCTTGTCGCCTATTTTCGACCTTTTTATTTATATGTCATTCACAGAGTAACAAAATTTTGTCGAAGGTATATATAGCAGGTGTTTTGTGTTTCAATACTTTTAATAAGCTATCACCTGCATGCATGCTTTTGGCTTTTCAAGGGGAGAAGTGCTTGAGAGGGAGGTAGAGAGGGAGAGAGGGAGAGAGAAGAAAAAAGGAAGAAGAACGAGAGTTTGGAGTGCATTTGAAATACAAAAATATTATCTTAAAAGTCAAGTCTATGTTCCAGTTAAAGTAACGTGTAATGTGTTTTTCAGGTTGTTATATTTCTACTGGCTGAGATTATTGAGAAAGCTCAATTTGTAAACGCGACCCTCATCCAGCATTTGTTTCCTCACATTCTATTTTAAACCTTGAAAGTAGCTCCGCTCTTCTGGAAAAAAAAATTAAAGAAAAGAAGAAAAGAAATAGAACGAAAAGATAAAAAAAAGTACTTGTAAAATGGAAAGTTGAATCTCTTTTTGGAAACGAAAATATACAATAAATCACTTCGTTTGGATGAATCCTTTGACCCGAAATTTTATTAGTACGGCATTTTTCGCTTCTTCTGAAACCGTGAAGAATCTGTGAAGAACAGGACAACTTACCCTTAAATCTCTTATTGAGCGGACTAAAAAAGGCTGGTACACAATGACCTACATTACGGCGTCCATAGACTATAAACAGTCAACTCTCATTATAGTGGAAACACCCGAGACTTGTGGAAATCGAGTCAGTGGAAACTAACGACGCGAATTTTTTTTAAATAGCACGGGCCCGCATCCCCGCCAAATCTATGTTGGACCCTCTATACACGGAGAACTGACGTTATTTAAGGAACCCTCAAGAACAATTGAAAGCTTACAGAGTCCTTAAAAGCGAGTGGCCAAACCGTGAGCACGAGTTTGTTTGGCACACGTTTGTCAATTTGAGGCCATAAGGCTCTGGGAGTTGATTAAGCGGGGAGGAAGATGCCTTCAAGGTGTCAAGTCAAGATCAGTTTTTCCGCTTCACGTGATTTATACAATCGAGCACATGCTCTCTGTAACGTACAATCATAAAAAGTAAATAACAAAGTGTCAACCTTAGTTTTGAGGCATGAGTTCTTCAGTCTCTCTTGAAATGCAGCGCAGCGAGAGAATTGCACAACAGATGAGCGTAATTAGCACATCAGTGAAAATATATCTTTTTTGGCTGAATCTCGTGCAAAAAGATGCGCTTCGGGTCTTATAAAAGCATACCATGTTACCTTAGTTTTAAGTAACCAAAAGTCCGATTACTTTTGTTGGCTGAAGCTTAAGTTATCTGACTTGAGTGCTTGTCTCGCTATCTCATCGGAGGAATGACTTTAACACAGCGTGAGAGAGTACCAAAAGTACATAAAGGATTGAAAAACCAAGAAAATTTTGCAAAACTCTCGCATCAGAGTGTTCACTAGACGGGTTTCATGTCAGTTCATAGATTCAAAAGTTAGATCTCCTAATAAGATATCTCTATCATCCACTATCGGCCGATGAAAGAGTACAACAATCATATCGAGTAACTGAGTTTACAGAATTATAATCTCTCTTAGAATCAGTTTCAGTTGTTCTTTTTATCAGGGTAAAAAAAGAAAAGGGAAAAAAAAACTGCCACGCCGGCGCAAAAATTTTGCTTACCGTTACAAGCGTGGCAATTGCCTTACGAACAACTGGCGTGCCTTATGGCTAAAATTTCCGACCATTTTAGATCACCCTTACATACCATAGAGATTTGCATGTTTCCTCGTTCAGCCTGGTAACGATCTTCACAACCAACTGCTAATAAGAGAATTCTTAAATCTTGAAAGACTGTGTTTTTCAATCCCTCTTTTTTTTCTATTAACTGTGTGGTTCTGAAAATTATACGTGTAATCCAACATCACAACGACAAGTTTTGTTGTTTCGCTTTGTTTTTAACAATTATAATTCACGTGTCTGCCCTCAAGAACGCTCTCATGCGTTTCACCGTTTCCCATAGACGCAAGCTTCGTATTTAGCAATAGTCAATAAAAGTGCAAAATTACTTACAAACTCTGGAATAATTGCTCATTCGTGTGACCATTATGTGTCGGAAAGATAGTTACTAATGACATTAAAAAATATAAGCAATTATTTTAAATGTGTTATGCACTTAATAGTACTTAAGATCCGACTTTGTTACTAACGTACCTTTTCAGTTAAGGGTATTGTCGATTTTATAACGGCTTTATGAGTCGTTTAAGACCCTCAGTATCCTGCTCAAAACCCGATCACAAAAAAAGATGAATATTTTTGATATATTTTCCCTTTTCGAAACGCGGGGGCTGCGTAATCATGGCATACGTGTTACTTAAACACCTGTTTATCACCCTGAAATATAATTATGCATGCATTGATATCCGTCATCATGCAGCCATAATCTATCCTAACCCTTGATGTTCACAAAAAGTAGTAGACTGTCTTAAATGCTGATCCTAATCAAAGGTCAGTGTATTGGTTATGATTTGTCTTTCAGCACAAACCTTTCGGAAAAAAGAGCCAGTCCGTAAATTTTAATAGTTAATGAAGGACGCACGTGCCATTTCGTAGGCGATATACAAACAAATCAACTTTGAGTTAACATTTGTTGCGAGCGCTAATCAAGTGAATTATTGATGGTATACCGTCACTGTTTATTTGCAAAGAAAATTTGAACTAAAAAAGATATCAAACTACAGTTATTAAGAATTAAGACTAATCGTCCTAGTTTTTTGGAATACCTAAATCCCAAGGTAGAGTTTTCAATGAATTATTAACTACTGTATAGTCGTACAACACACGACAGGTGGTCAACATTTGCGTTAATGGTTGTTATGAGTGCTTTGATTATCATGATAATGATCATAGGGAGTAGCCATTCATCAACAAAATAATTACAGTGAACGTTAACCGTTTAAAAACTGTGACTTACAGAATTAACGATCTTGTAAATTTACACTCCAGAAATGCCAACCGGTTCAACGTCCACTTTCGAGTTATGGTACATACAGGAGGTTTCTCTAAAAAAACACCGATGAATATATAAGCCAGAGTCATTAGAGACTATAGGCTAGCTTCTATAAAAAGCAATATCACGCTTCCTTATATTAACATAAGCAACAACCGCGCTGCTGTTAGGTTTCGATCACGAACCTGCTTTCGGCCTCCCCCCTACAAGTTAATTTCAGTAGGCGGCCGAGCGGGTGACTCAGTGCCATTTCCAAGATAACATCGACGACCACTTGTCTGCTAATTTGTACGGATAACAGAAGGATTGAAACTGAATCAGAGAATATATCATCAGGAATACGCCGACAGCCGGCTCAATTTCGCTGCAATCACGATAAAACGGATTGATTGCCGGTTGTGGCACGTACGGTATTGGAAAAGATGATCATGTGCAATTTTCTCTTTGCCTGACGGCTAATCTTTTAAGGAGACTTGACTTGTCTCTCTAAATTGACTATGTCTTTATATTGTCATTATTAACAAAGATGTCGAAAAAGGTTTTCAATAGCCACCAAAATATTCGTAAAAATTCTATGAGAGCTTTTTTTTTTTTTTTAGTTATCAAGTTAATTTTTTTACGCTTTTTTTGCCTGATGCAAGATCGTCTATGTAAATAGTAATGCAAATAAATGTTGTTGTTGTTGGATGGAATTTTGTGGGCTATAGAAGTACTGAAAAACTGAACAATCGTGATAATTGGCTAAAAAATATCGAAATAAAACGAAGTGCTTTGGAGGAAATGCACTTCATGGTAGTTACATTCTATCTAAAAAACAAGGGCCATACGTATGTGAACCAAAAACTTTACGAACATTGAGGGAGGCCTAAAGGTCCCGTGGGCGATTTAGCCGTAATGATCATTAAGTTGCTATAACAACATCTTTGTCTTGTACAGCTGTGTTGACCATTTACCGCAAGAAGGGAAGAAAAAGCAAACTAGAAAAGGGTGAGGGAACAAAAATAAACAAAGGGGGCGGGGGAGGGCTCTTATGGCAAGTGTCCTTTATTTTCTCTTCCTTTTCCCCTCCTCCCCTATCCCTTTTGACGCCCGCAATTGCAACGCCTGCCGATCAGCCTCTGTTAGACTCCGTGGGCGAAAGTTCCAAGGAGAATGAATCCCGAATCGATGTAACGTATAAGGTAGTGTAAGGTAACCTTTATGACGTAATGCAGAACAGAGAATGCATTGTTTACTAACGAACACGTGATATAGAACAGAATTCCACGAGCCGTGTGTGTGTTTGTGAGTTCCCTGCTCATCTCGTCTTCAACCAATCGTCGGATGGATTCATTTGCATCTACGCGTATAGCTGTCGCATTTGCCCGCTGGGATATTTTAATTCCTGCCACTAAGAAAAAATAATAACTCCTTGTGTCTTTGAAGCAAAATAATTTGGAAAGCTTCATCGGCGTACGATTAATCTTTTTATTTCCTGAAAAGTAGACTTCCTGAGCTTTAAAAAGAGACCAAATATAAATCTGTACGTTGAATATTCGCAGTTGACTTTTCGAGGATATTAAGTTTGCTTATAAGATCAGTAAAGTTTACGCAAAATGACCTGTGCGCAACTTCGGCAGGATTAACAGAAGCTAAAAGAGGTCAGCAGAGAGATAAAGGGATCGGACGCAAACCAAAGGGTGAAAATACAATGAAAGAAAAAAAAACTGAAAGTAACCCTGCCGGTATATTTATCATGAATTCTAAGATAGATCGTTTTCACATGACGTCACGGCGGCCATATTGGTGTTCCAAACAAATCATTTGGGAATTGCACTCTTTCTTATGGAAAAAATTTTCTTTGTTCCCATAAATTTGGGACTTTCGATTCGAGCCTTTCGAGAAACGGGGCCCTGGTCGGTGGCCGTGTTGTCTGGAAAGCCAAAATGCACGATGACATCATGCTGATGGCGTCGTTAGCAGTTGTTTGTGGCTTGTTGCTAGGTAACTGCGGATGCCAAACCGATAGGATGATTTATAACCAAAGCGAAATCGCACTCCGCTTGCGATCCTCGCGCGATCCGCCCTACGCGACAAAATTATAAACTTGCTTGGCTGGCGCGAGCCCCCAGACCCTATGCAGTTTTAAAATAATGAAATGAAAATGAATTAAATAAAATAATTTAGCCGATTAACCAGTATTCGGTTCCTATTTTTTCACCAGTTGAGCTAGTTCATATTTTAAGGACGCTATATACTATTCACTTTAACCCTGACCCTGTAGAAAACCAATACGCCGGTAGTCTAATCGAAATATCGGCCTTAAGAAACTTTATTTATCTTTATTTCCGTTGGCGGGCCGCTGTGTTTTATGTCCTTTTTTTGTATTCAAGCGATGTTTAGTACCGTGAGCATCCCTAGGGTCTTGAAAAAATCTGACTGAAAACAGAACCACAAAAAATTCATCATATCATTGTCTGGCGCACTGCGATTTAAAAATCGTCTTTTTTGGTTGGCTTGTTAACTGAAAAAGCAGGGCGCTGTGCTAATCAGTTTATGAACGTGATCAACTAAAATGATTATAGATAAAATAAGTCAATTACGATAATAATAAAAAAATGGTCGGGGTCTGGCTTATTGTTTTTCTCTTATTCCCATGAATATCTTAAAATTAACTCAATTACTTCTCTCATAAATACGAGTTTAAGCTGTTTTGTAGAGAGAGGGTGAGATCCACTATAACGTGGCATTGTGTGTGCTTGTGGCCTATTTTCGACCTTTTTATTTATATGTCATTCACAGAGTAACAAAATTTTGTCGAAGGTATATATAGCAGGTGTTTTGTGCTTGAATACTTTTAATAAGCTATCACCTGCATGCATGCTTTTGGCTTTTCAAGGGGAGAAGTGCTTGAGACGGAGGGAGAGAGAGAGGGAGAGAGAAGAAAAAAAGAAGGAGAACGAGTTTGGAGTGCATTTGAAATACAAAAATATTATCTTAAAAGTCAAGTCTATGTTCCAGTTAAAGTAACGTGTAACGTGTTTTTCAGGTTGTTATATTTCTACTGGCTGAGATTATTGCATTTGTTTCCTCACATTCTATTTTAAACCTTGAAAGTAGCTCCGCTCTTCTGGAAAAAAAAAATTAAAGAAAAGAAGAAAAGAAAATAGAACGAAAAGATAAAAAAAAACGTACTTGTAAAATGGAAAGTTGAATCTCTTTTTTGGAAACGAAAATATCCAATAAATCACTTCGTTTGGATGAATCCTTTGACCCGAAATTGTATTAGTACGGCATTTTTCGCTTCTTCTGAAACCGTGAAGAATCTGTGAAGAACAGGACAACTTACCCTTAAATCTCTTATTGAGCGGACTAAAAAAGGCTGGTACACAATGACCTACATTACGGCGTCCATAGACTATAAACAGTCAACTCTCATTATAGTGGAAACACCCCAGACTTGCAGAAATCGAGTCAGTGGAAACTCTAACGGCTAACGCGATTTTTTTTTAAATAACACGGGCCCGCATCCCCGCCAAATCTATGTTGGACCCTCTATAAACGGAGAACTGACGTTATTTAAGGAACCCTCAAGAGTAATTGAAAGCTTACAGAGTCCTTAAAAGAGAGTGGCCAAACCGTGAGCACGAGTTTGTTTGGCACACGTTTGTTAATTTGAGGCCATAAGGCTCTGGGAGTTGATTAAGCGGGGAGGAAGACGCCTTCAAGGTGTCAAAGTCACAATCAGTTTTTCCGCTTCATGTGATTTATACAATCGAGCACATGCTCTCTGTAACGTACAATCATAAAAAGTAAATAACAAAGTGTCAACCTTAGTTTTGAGGCATGAGTTTTTCAGTCTGTCTCTTGAACAGAAGTGCAGCGCAGCGAGAGAATGGCACAACAGATGAGCGTAGTCAGCACATTCAGTAAAAATATATCTTTTTTGGCCGAATCTCGTGCAAAAAGATGCGCTTCGGGTCTTATAAAAACATACCATGTTAGCTTAGTTTTAAGTAACCAAAATTCCGATTACTTTTGTTGGCTGAAACTTAAGTTATCTGACTTGAGTGCTTGTCTCGCGATCTCATCGGAATGACTTTAACACAGCGTGAGAGAGTATCAAAAGTAAATAAAGGATTGAAAAACCAAGAAAATTTTGCAAAACTCTCGCATCAGAGTGTTCACTATACACGGGTTTCATGCATGTCAGTTCATAGATTCAAATGTTAGATCTCCTAATAAGATATCTCTGTCATCCACTATCGGCCGATGAAAGAGTGCATCAATCATATCCAGTAACTGAGTTTACAGAATTATAATCTCTCTTAGAATCAGTTTCAGTTGTTCTTTGTATCAGGGTAAAAAAAGAAAAAGGAAAAAAACTGCCACGCCGGCGCAAAAATTTTGCTTACCGTTACAAGCGTGGCAATTGCCTTTCGAATAACTGGCGTGCTTTATGGCTAAAATTTCCGACCATTTTAGATCACCCTTACATACCATAGAGATTTGCATGATTCCTAGTTCAGCCTGGTAACGGTCTTGACAACCAACTGCCGCGAATAGGAGAATTTTTAAATCTGAAAGACTGTTTTTCAGTCACTCCTGTTTTCTTGCAACTGCGTGGTTCTCAAAATTATGCATGTAATCCAACATCACAACGACAAGTTTTGTTGTTTCGCTTTGTTTTTCACAATTATAATTCACGTGTCTGCACTCCAGAACGCTATCATGCGTTTCACCGTTTCCCATAAACACACGCTTCGTATTTCGCAATAGTCAATAAAAGTGCAAAAATTACTTACAAACTCTGGAATAATTGCTCATTCGTGTGACCATTATGTGTCGGAAAGATAGTCACTAATGACATTAAAAAATATAAGCAGTTATTTTAAATGTGTTATGCACTAAATATTACTTAAGATCCGACCTTGTGAATAACGTACCTTTTCAGTTAAGGGTATTGTCGATTTTATAACGGCTTTATGAGTCGTTTAAGACCCTCAGTATCCCGTTCAAAACCCGATCACAAAGAAATATGAATATTTTTGATATATTTTCCCTTTTCGAAACGCGGGGGCTGCGTAATCATGGCATACATGTTACTTAAACACCTGTTTATTACCGCCTGAAAAATAATCATGCATGCATTGATATCCGTCATCATGCAGCCATAATCTATCCTAACCCTTGATGTTCGCAAAAAGTAGTAGGCTGTCTTAAATGCTGATCCTAATCAAAGGTCAATGTATTGGTTATGATTTGTCTTTCAGCACAAACCTTTCGGAAAAAAGAGCCAGTCCGTAAATTTTAATAGTTAATGAAGGACGCACGTGCCATTTCGTAGGCGATATACAAACAAATCAACTTTGAGTTAACATTTGTTGCGAGCGCCAGTCAAGTGAATTATTGATGGTATACTGTCACTGTTTATTTGTAAAGAAAATTTGAGCTAAAAAAGATATCAAACTACAGTTATTAAGAATTAAGACTAATCGCCCTAGTTTTTTGGAATACCTAAAACACAACGTAGAGTTTTTCAATGAATTATTAACTACTGTATAGTCGTACAACACACGACAGGTGGTCAACATTTGCGTTAATGGTTGTTATGAGTGCTTTGATTATCATGATAATGATCATAGGGAGTAGCCATTTATCAACAAAATAATTACAGTGAACGTTAACCGTTTAAAAACTGTGACTTACAGAATTAACGATCTTGTAAATTTACACTTCAGAAATGCCAACCGGCTCAACGTCCACTTTCCTGGTACAGGAGGTTTCTCTAAAAAAACACCGATGAATATATGAGGCAGAGTCATTAGAGACTATAGGCTAGCTTCTATAAAAAGCAATATCACGCTTCCGTATATTAACATAAGCAACAACCGCGCTGCTGCTGTTAGGTTTCTATCACGAACTTGCTTTCGGCCTCCCCACTCCAAGTTAATTTCAGTGGGCGGCCGAGCGGGTGACTCAGTGCCATTTCCAAGATTACACTGACGACCACTTGTCTGCTAATTTGCACGGATTACAGAAGGATTGAAACTGAATAAGAGAATATATCATCAGGAATACGCCGACAGCCCGCTCAATTTCGCTGCAATCACGATAAAACGGATTGACTGCCGGTTGTGGCACGGTATTAAAAAAGATGATCATATGCAATATTTTCTCGTTGTCTGACGGCAAATCTTTTAAGGAGACTTGACTTGTTTTTTTTTTTTAAGGGTAACACACCTCTCTAAATTGACTATGTCTTTGTCATTATTAACAAAGATGTCAGAAAGGTTTTCAATAGCCACCTAAATATTCGTAAAAATTCTATGAGAGCTTCTTTTTTTTTTTAGTTATCAAGTGAATTTATTTTTTTACGCTTTTTTTGCATGATGCAAGATCGTCTATGTAAATAATAATGCAAATAAATGTTGTTGTTGTTGGATGAAATTTTTTGGGCTATAGAAGTACTGAAGAAACTGAACAATCATGATATAATTGGCTAAAAAATGCCCAATAAAACGAAGTGCTTTGGAGGAAATGCACTTCATGGTAGTTACATTCGATCTAAAAAACAAGAGCCATACGTATGTGAACCAAAAACTTTACGAACATTGAGGGAGGGGAGGCCTAAAGGTCCCGTGGGCGATTTAGCCGTCATTAAGTTGCTATAACAACATCTTTATCTAGTACAGCTGTGTTGACCATTTACCGCAAGAAGGGAAGAAAAAGCAAACTAGAAAAGGGTGAGGGAGCAGAAATAAGCAAAGGGGGCGGGGGAGGGCTCTTATGGCAAGTGTCCTTTAATTTCTCTTCCTTCCCCGGCCGTCCTCCCCTATCCCTGTTGACTCCCGCAACGCCTGCCGAGCAGCCTCTGTTAATGATGATGTAGACAAGACTCAAACGTGGGAGGTAATTTGCACCCACGAAAACCGGTCCATTCCCCTAAATAGATATTTCTGCATAAGTTAAAACTTGCATATGATCAACTTTTGCCAAAATGGGGATATACTTGGGAAATTTTCGGAATTCTTGTTTCTATGTATAAGGGCCAGTTATGTCATTGTCAACTGAATTCTAAAAATAATGGTCCTGTTTTGTTAATTATTGAAGAGTATATTTTCTGGCGACAAATAAATTTGTATCCCTTAGCTGTACGATCAATCTTGCCTTCAACTTTAAGACTTAAAACTGTTTCCTTTTGTCTGATGTACAGGATGGCAACGATGGACATGAATTGAAACTTTAACGATTTGTGCCTTATTGCTGAGCAAATTTTTGTTCGCCTCAGAGAAAAAAATTTGAGTGCCTCGCTTGTCTTAACCTACGATACAAGAGAGGTTAAGTATTACGTTTACGGCAAACGGAAATCGCGAATTTGTACCACGGGCAAGTTTCCCCTTTAATTGTTGTTTACTGTTCATTATTTCTACACTGATAGTAGTGGTTTCACACATTTTTTTTATCTATAAGAATTTTTAGAGCTGTTTTCATGTGCTCATTTTCTATTTTGAGAAATTCTCAACTTGAATGGACCTGACGTTACGGCAAAGGGCAAACGTAAATTTGCACCACGTGACTAAGTTTTCAATTGACTTGTCGTTTACTATAATTTAATTACACGCAAATCGGTAGATTCACGCCAATTCTATCCATAAGAATTGTTTTAAACTGTTTTTATCGGCTCAATTCCCACTTTGAAATATTGGTGAAAAAAACTGGGAACTAGACTCCCAGCATGCCTTGCTTTAGCACAGCGAAGGTAGCCATGTTGATTTCAAGCACGTTGTTAACTTAAAAGCCCAAAAATTTTTACAAATTCACCACCATTTCTGTGAGAATGTCTTATCGTCCACCGCCTCAGCAACTGGTAGGCCATCCTACAGCAGGGATGCGTCATCATTCAGGCGGAATGCCACCAGGAATGCCACCACCGGGCAATTTACCGACGGGGCTGCCTCCACCGCCGCCATTTCCTGGGCCTCCAGGCTTCCCTCCACCTCCTATTCCTCCGCCTGGCGCTCCAGGTAAACGAACAAAAGATATGCAGAGAGTTGAGGAACGCTGATGTAGCTTTTAAGAAAGGCTTCGTATGTGATGTGATGTAAAAGCCAAGGAGTACTAGATAAGTTTTGCTACTGGAGTCTTGTTCTCTAAAATTTAATTTCGAAATCGTATATTCAGTGTCTGACATTTGGGTAAGATTTCCTTACAACCCGATACATTTGATATGCATGCAGCAATTTCATTCTTTTTCTCGCCAATAGTTTGTAAACAGAGTTGAAACATGTAGGCATAATAAATGTATAGGGTCATACCATAAATCTTTCCTTCTATTGACTACCATGGACAATGGGCAACAAGTCCTGAGTCCTGCTTTCATGATGGAAGCACGACTGTTTTACCAAAATGGTCGAGGTAACTTTCTGACAGACTTGTAATGTCGTGCCAAGTACATGTGTACTTTGGAAATGCCAAACACCATCTCGTAAGTGACTTTGTACGAGACTGTTAGTATGTTCAGCATGTAAGGAATATCAGTGCATTTTCCTACTACTTTCCAAGTTTGTCCTGCGGTTGTTTTCTTTCCAAATTTTATTCATACTAGATAACTCACACATTTAGACATTCAGCTAAAATGTAACTTGGGTTTTTGAAGGAAATTTTTGGTAGTTGGCATCGAAGTTCAGGAAATTTTGTGGTAGACTGGTGGTAATTTGGGTCTTGAAAACTAAGAGCACATAAGACCTTGAAACAATGGTGTAAAATGGTGTGAAAACAGCATCTCACAAGTTGCTTCTCTAACTTAAGAGCAAAGTAAAAAAATCAAACTGGGTCCATTTTAGCCATTTTTTAGTCTTTCCTGTTATTGTTTTTTCCTTTGGCTGCTGTTGAGCATGAAAGGGTTACACTACCCTTGAAGGTATTGATTTATTTTATTTATATAAAATACATTAGCATTGTGTAACAATACTAACATCAATGTGATGTTGTTAAAATAGGATGTAGCTTTTATCGTCTACATGCTACAAGAGTCTTGTAACCAAGATGCAGATCATGTAGTGCACAATGAGAATCGTGTAACCTATGATGAGATATTTGTCTGGTGAAAGGGTGGTATCTTACTTTTGATTGGTACTGTATTACGTTGCTAATATGCGGTATTGTTATCTTGTGCAGTTCCTCCTCCTTCATTACAAACGAAACCTCCAATTTCTGTTCCAGTAGTCCCTCCCTTGAATGTGGTAAGTTTACATACACACATGTGGTTTTTGTTTTCCACATTCCTGCCCGCTGGTAAGATCTCTATTCATGAAAACTCCCAGATTTCATTTCCTAAAATTCTAAATCACACTCACTGCCAAGAATTGTACTAAAACGTAATTTGAATTTTTTTCTGAACTGATCTCAGGAGGAACATACATGTGTGGAATTCCATCAAAGAAATGCACCCTATCACCGTACGACGTAGCAAAAGTTAATCCCAGTCTTAAATACATTTCAGTAGAGAGTTTTGAAGGAGAGTTAAAAATATATATATATACAGCACTGTATGTACACAGTAGTGGTGATTACATCAGCATGGTTCCTAATTTTCCAGGAGTTTTCACAACCTGCTTTGGTAGAGTGACATGTTAATCTATGTGAATTACTGTAGTACACATAGAGACAACAACCTGCCCTTTTGTATCTGCTGAAATATGCTTGCCTTGGAGAGAGGTCTGGAGAGAGTCAAAGAATATGATTAAAGAACCACGGTGACCAATAGGGCTACCATGTACATTTTGGGGGAGTTGTTTGTGTTAAAGAGGCTAAGACGGGGTAGAATGTATTGTATATCCATCGTTTTTGGGAAAGTTTTAAAACATTCCTGCCTCTGCTCCTTGATTGGAATGACAGCCCTTCATGTCTAATGCAAATCTTGATCAAGTCAGTCTGGTATAGCTATCAATGATGAAAACTCTTCACTTTGATTTCTTGTTTAGCCTCCAGGTATGCCATTGCTTCCCACACCAGCAGTTCCTCCATCACGGCCTCCATACAGATCAGAAAATAAGCACAATAATAATTATCAGGTTAGCTTACCTGCTGCAGGATTTGTTGGTATCTTTTTACCTAGTGGCCATGATAATGCATAAATATATTGTTACAAAACATACAGGTCTGTGTTTTCCCATCAGTATTTCAATGATTACAGAATAGCTCAATAACCACACCAGCAGCCTAACCATTGAACTATTGATGGAGGGGAAAGAAAGATTGTGATCTGCTTGTCCGCAGATAAGTTGGAATACAAGTATTTTTGAAGCCCTTAAGTACATATGAAAAGTTGAATGAGAAACCCATTTTCTTATTCACATACATTATTTTATTATTTTCCCTTGTCATATATAAAAGGGCATTTTTTTTATTAACCCCTTGCCTACCAGAGCCAAATACACCCAGCAACCGACAACCTTTCTCAACAACTGAAGGTCATTTGTTCAAGGCAACTCAAACAACCACACTTTCGGTGATTTCATTTGTCTGAAGACATATATATACGTCCTGTGTAGCTGAGTGTATATGTTGTGGTTCAATTTTATCCTTGGTTCAAATTTTATTTCCTTTTGTTTCAAACTCATTATCATGTAATTAATCATACATTACCATACCCCAAAACAAAATAAAGTAAAATTTGAACCAAGGATAAAATTGAACCACAACATATATATAAATAATTTATGTCCTCGGTAGACAAGGGGTTAAACTGTGTCTTTCTTTCAGAATCAACATCAAGAAAAATCATCCACAACAATAACAGTGTTTGTAGGTAACATAACTGAAAAAGCCTCTGATGCACTTGTTAGGCAGATCTTAACGGTATGTACATGTGCACATCTCCTTTATATTTACATATTTTATTGTATGAAATTGTGATTTATCCTGAACTTCATGTTAAGAAATAATCATCACTGATTATCTAAGTTTTTTTTCTTTTGTGAGAGCAGAAGTGTGGTCTTGTGGTGAACTGGAAGCGTGTGCAAGGGGCCAAGGGAAAATTACAAGGTATAGTATTGTGAATGGATCAGTATTATTTTAATACACAGATGACCCCTTGAAATCAGCAAACCCAAACAGGGCTGTTATTAGTGTACTTATGCAACAGGATGGGAGAGGAGGGAACATGGCAACCTTGTGTGACAAGCGTGACGATAATTTTCTACTAAACTTCACCTTTCTTTAACCCTTTTAGCCCCAGTATCCACATACAAATTCTCCAAACTGATCGCCATACATTTCCTTTAAGAATTAGTTGAGAGAATGTAATAAAATGTCAAGGCATTTTCTCTTTCATGATCATTTTTTATATTCTCACAACCTTATCTCTTGACAATGTATGGACATTGTTTGGGAGAAAATTGCTGTTGGTCACTATTGGGACTTAAAGGGTTAAACAGATCTTTTTGTAAAAGACCAGAAAAGATTAATGGTAAGTGAAGATCATGACAAAACTCACAAGTAATTACCCTGTCACATTTGTCACACACAAGTGTTTTGCCGTCCTGTCTTTCCTGCCATCTGGTTGTGTGAACTTACTATTATGGGCCAGGGGCCAGGGATTTTCCCTGAATACTGTGAGCATGATCCCCAGCTACTTTTATAGCAAACAACAGGAAATTTATAGAACCTAAAGAACTTCCTACTGTACTGTGTAGCTATTCAATCACCTGGCCTACTAATTGCAGATACCTGCCAGAGCTTCTTTGTGCTCTGTTTTCAAAGTCGCATCACTTGGCAACAGTTTTTAAAGTTAAAGAGCACGTCACGGACCATTTTACATGTATTTTGGTGTGGGCCTCTAAGAATTAATGGAAACTGGCCCAACTGGACTTGTGAACAGATTGTTTATGTAATACTCATATTGCTACTACTACTACTACTACTACTACTACTACTACTACTACTACTAATAATAATAATAATATTTATTACTTGGTATTGCACAAATTAACTATATCAGAGGATCAAATGTGCATTACAAACTATTAAATTAAAACAGGATATTTTCTGTGAAAGGTTTGAACCCAGTAGTCATTTCAAAAGTAGGTTGAGTTTGATCGTCCAGGTGAATGTAGTCCTGAATAGGACTGTTGTTGTTGACAGTGACCGACGTTTCAACAACCTGTACGGTAGTCATCTTTGGAGTCAAAGTGAGTTGTATCTCGTCAGTTGATGGTATTTTACTCTGGTTATTGATCTGATTGGTCAATCATGTCGCGATGTTATTGGTTGTCTGTCAGTTACGCCATGATGTTATTGGCTATGAAGACTTGTAATCAGTAATTGGTGCGTTTTGATCTGTCTATTGTTAGTCAAATTGTCAGTTCTTCAGTCATTCTCTTGTAGTTGTGCTTAATCTCGACAATAAGTCGTTTGTATGGTGCTGGTAGCTGTTGGCTATGATTCAGTGGGATTTGTTCTAAGTTAGTAAACCAGCTTTCTAAAGTAAGTCGTTGATAGTAGTCTGTAAAATATGTTATACTTGTCACAGAGTCCCAGTCAATTTGATGTATAGTCTGTAAAATGGTGTACAGCAATGTGATTGTTGACGTCACCATTCCTCGTCGCTCGTTTGTGTTCGGTCAGTTGCGTGCTTAGGTTTCTGCCAGTTTCACCAATGTAAGAAGCCTGGCAGTCGCAGCATTTTGATCTTGTTTGCTGCTCCCTGTCTGTCCTCTGGTTTGTCTTTGTCCTTGACATTAGTAAGCAGTCGTCTTAAAGTGGTTATCGGTTTATGTGCAACAGATATATTGTAAGGTTGTAACATAGGTGCGATAGTTTCAGAGGTGCCTCTGATGTATGGTATAGTCGCTGTCGTTACAGGGCCAGAGTTGACGTTGGTCTGAGTGTTGGAATCAGTGTTACTGTGAGTGTTCCGTCTAACAAAGTCCGTGTTGTAATTGTTCTTCCTAAAAACATTGTTAAGATAATCAGTCTCATCTTGTAGGCTGTCAGGGGAGTTGCAAACTAGTTGCGCTCATGTCGTCAAAGTCCTGATAGTAGTAGCCTTGTGAGCGGTCGGGTCATTTTCTGTAAATGACCCCTTACTTACTTATTTACACTTAACTTATTATTAAAAAAATAATTATAACTCAAAGAAATTGTATATGTTTCAAATTAATAAAATAGAAAAAATAAAAAAAGAGAGAGTAAAATTTACATACATCTGTACACCTATGTTTAGTTAAAAAGTTTAAACAATAAGTCGTTAACTGTTTCTTAAAAGTATAATAATTGTCCTATTTCCTAATGTCCTTCAGTATGTAATAAGTGAATTTTAAGTAAGGGAAGTCAATTGTGTCAGCTTAAGGAGGTTACCTGAGAAGCAATATTTGAGCTATCAGGTTTCGAACACTATTTTTTTTCAAATGAAATTTTTAAATAATGTTAACTGCAGTTATTTAAACTGGTTTTCTCACAGCTTTTGGATTTTGTGATTATGGTGACCCTGAGGCAGGCTTACGAGCCATAAGATTACTTCATGGAAAGGAGTTAGGAGATAAAGCCTTAGTTGTAAGTATAATACTGAACTTGAAGCTAGTTAATTATAATATTATCAATTATTATAACTTCTTTGGTCTACATGTTTACTACATGTACTACAGTACAAAGATGTTAAGGTTTCTTTCAATTTTTTGTTTTTAAATGATTTTGTATATTTCAACAAGATAAGAATAATATTGTAACAGATCAGAGAGGAGAAGTCATTATGTCACGTTCCCATGGTAGCAAAATTTTTGGATGACAAATTTTTAATTTGTCAAATCTTGGCGAAATTTTCTGGATTTAATCCAACAGGATGATATCAGAGTTTAGAAAAAGGAAAAGAAACTTTTCTTGTTGTGTTCACCTACTCCGTAAAGCTGGCGTGTGAAATAAGGATGAGAATTATGTCGCAGTCATGCATTGACGACTAAGAAATGTACAAAAAAAGCGTGATGCACATGCAAAGTTGTTGTTTTGCTAATCTAAACCTATCGTTTTTTTTTTGCCATTCTCGTTACTGTCGCCATCGTCGTTGCTCAATCTTGGCCCTATTGTTGTCATCCAGAAATTTAGCTATCATGGTAACTTGACGTCACACTTCTCCTCTCTACTCCCTAAGTTGCTTAAAATGTTGCCCAAGGGTAAAAATGAAGCTGTTTTGAGGCACGCTTCATGATACTATCAGGGACCTTACGATCTGACAATGGTGACGCCAATGAAAACTTTGCTGAAAAATAGACTTCGCATCCTTTAAAATTTTTCCACCCTTATACCAAGTTACCCGGTTACTTAACAGGAGGAAAGTTAGGTTTGAACTGAAAAGAGGGGACCGCATGCGAGTTCAGAGAGAGGAAGTAAAATAGAATTATTTATCGCCTTGCCGTTCCCGTTCTCAAGTCCACTCAAAATTTGGTCATTTCACTTTGTAGTTGTGCAGGGACAGCAAAGAATGTACAAAAAACGTGATGCACCTTCAGAGTTGTTGTTTTGCTCATTAAATTTAGTTCTTTTTTGACGTTCTCATTGCTGTCGCCATCGTAGTTTCATAAGGTCCCTACTATCTTCATCTCAGTACACTGTTCTCTGTAGCAGATATGGTTGACCAATGCATGCCACTTTCTTGTATATGCTAGGTGAAAGTAGATGCAAAAACCAAGACATACCTGGATGAATACAAAGCTGAGAAGAGAAAAGAATTAAAAAAGGTAACATCATTAAATTTCGCAGTGGTTTTTGGACAGCCCATTTCACTGAACATGTGGAATTGAAGTAATTTTTGTGTCCATTCATTATGCAACTGTCACTTCACAATCCAGTTTTTGTGCTAGTCAATAATACATTGTACGACAAGGTACAACTGGGGGTGCTTTCCATTTGTCAGAACTAGTGACTGGCCAGGCCATTGCGATCGTAATGAGAACTTCACTTTTAATCAAAGCTATCCAGCCAAATCAGTCAAATCCTAAATAACATGCACTAAGGAAATTGTTGTTTATCAAAATGACTGGTCCAGCCATGGTCTGGCCGGCCAGTTCTGACTGTTGGAAAGTGCCCTGAGTTTAAGCCAAGTGGCCCACCAGGCCAGAGCTAATCCCATTTTCTAAAGACTGAAGTGACTATTTTTATTTTTTATTTATTTATTGGTTGATTGATTGATTTTAACAAACAACAAATTAAATACAAGTAAAAAGTGGCAAAAGAAAGAAAAGCACCAAAAAAAACAAAACAAAAAAACAAAAACAAAAAACTCACACACATTGAGAAGCAAACAAAGCAAAGCAGAGTGAAATGGCTAGGGGTAGGTACCTCTCTCCTCCCCCCTAGTTGAGATGCCGATCCATTGCTGGGTTACTGCAGCTTTAAATTTGCCAGTACCAATTCATAAACCTCACCTGAGTGAAATGAGGGACTGCTAGAGTAAAGTTTCTTGCACAAGAACACAATATCATCATCCCAGCAGGGCTGAAACCAGACCTCTTGATCTGGAGTCCAACACCACTAGACCACCATGTCAAATAAACTGGACATCACCAAGTCCCCTTCAAGACTGCCCCCCACACATGACCATATTCAAACTACCTACATGTATGAGTTAGTGTTTGGAATCAGCTGAGATTCCAAAATTGAGGAGTAGAAATAATTGGATTGACCCACCCAACTGATCATTATTTTATTATAATTGTAAATATCTTTTAATAAGAATTCATTAATTTTTCACCTTTGTGAAAGTCAAAGTGCCTGTAATACAAAGTTTTTATGTGCTTTTGGATGATCAAATTCTATTTCTTTTTTAATTATGGGACCATTTAAAAGACAACACACAAGTTTTTAATATGTTTATTTGCCAACCAAAAAATAATAATCAATTGAACATTTTTCTTGATAGATTATCGCATTGCTTAAAGATTTTCATGGATGATCGCACACCACTATTATCAGTTAATCGATGCACTCCAGAATTACATCAACAGTCCTAAAAGTGAAAGATAAAACCATAAACTAATGTTAAAAGTTTTAACATTTTTAATCTTTGAGTCTGAAGTAGAACTGTGTAACTTGACAGAATGCTGAAGATAAAAAGAAAGAAGATGGTGAAGCTGATGACGATGATGATGATGACAATGACGAACTTGACGACTTAACAGCAGTGAGTGATGTGTTACGTTTTTGAAGTGGTTGTAGAGACAAAACTTGTTCTCATAAGAACACTGTAGCTGCAGCAAGGTTGCAGGTATCTCTTTTTTGTTCCCTGCAGGAATTAATGTTAATGAAATATACCCTTGAAATACTGTGATATTGTTTGCCAATGGTTGTACATGTTGTATGTTAAAATTAATATTCTAAAACGCATTTTCTTTGTAGAGTGAAGATAAGCGAGTCAAGAAAGCTATTGAGCAAATTATTCTAGAGCATGCTGATATCCTAAGCAGGAAACTAGAAGGTACATGTATGTTTAATTTTTGTAGAGATGTACACCTATGCTGTAGGCAAACTAAGTAAAGCACGATTTTATCACTGAAATTAACACTAAAGTCATGTTATTGTTGGTTGCCCTTCTACCCCTAGAAGCAACCATGATTCAAAGTTGAAAAAAAGAAACAAAGAAATAAAGAACGAAAGGAAGAAAGAAAATAGCAAAAACCAATCTCACTGGGAAACAAATAATATTTGTCTCAAGGGATTGATAGTAATATTATCATTGAAAGTTGAAAGTAATGACTTTGTGTCCTTAAGCCATTTTCAAAATATTTTTAACGTAGGTGGGGTGGGGCTACACCCCACCTAACCTAAAAACCTTTTAGCCATTCAATTACCTACCAACTGATTACATATATACGTGGCATTGTACACTGTAGCCGACAACTTGAAGTCTTACTGACAGCCCTGCATTGATGTTCATTGTTTTTATGAATGATAATAAACTTTATTGTCTTATTTCAGATGAACCTTACAGGGCCACACATAGTGGATCTGAGGTGTGTACAGCTGTATTTAGCTGCAGTTCACTGGCAATCTCTTTAAAATAAGTAACCCTTTAGGTCGCAAGAGTGACCAACACCAATTTTCTCCTAACAACATGAGCAGATCATCAAGAGTAAAGGTTATGAGAATTACTAAATTGATTACCAAAGGGAGAATGCTTTGATCGTAAACCACATTCTCTCAACTATTCTTAAAAGAACTGTTTGGAGATCAGTCGGGAGAATTTGTATGTGGATCTTGGGGCTTAAAGGGTTAATACAGTTGAACCTCCATTAGCGCCTTCCTATTAAGTGGCCAGTAATATTTAAAGTCCTTAAATAGTAATTTGAAATACCTGCATTTGAAAATTACAAACCTTTTGCAGGTGGTAGTATAAACAAAATTTGTTTATAATAACAGCATGAAAGGTGGGTTTGGGGGCATGCTCCCGCAGGAAATTTCCTGGGTTTCTGAATCATTCAGACGGGATATTGGCCAATTCCATTCTCCTTGAATGAAGCCTTGCAAATCAGTGGACTATCTCATCTCTCGATTTCAACTTGGAGAGGTGTTTTTTTATATTAAAAATCTATTTATTATGAAAACTCTGACTGGTTTCCGTAAAACGAAGAAAACCAGTGTGGATCCGCGTCTGAGTGGGCTATTTCATTCATACCGATATGAAGTGACCTCACATTTTGCAAAATGATTCCAACATTTCTTTAAAAGTATAACAGTCTTCAAGGGCAAGAGAAATTTGTAAAGACTGGACATTGCAATGTCCTCCTATATAGGATCTTTACCACTGGGGTTTGAGATTCTTCTCTATCCAACTCCTGCCTCTAAAGCCTTTCACTGCCAAGACTACCAAAACTCAGAAAGCATAAAGCATTCTCGTTCATGGGAAATCTTACTAGAGGACTGCCAAAAAGAAAAATTATGCTGAGGAAAGTTATTCGATTTTTCAATGTTTCAAACATCATTATAAAGAATGAAAACCATTGTTCAAAGAGTTGAAGTTTGAATAAATTGGATTATATTCGTGCATTCAAGCTTTTCTCTGTATGTCTTCCTACAGCAAAACCTGGAAGGTTTGGATATGGATACAGAGAAAAAGAGCTTAGTTTCCAGAGAGATTCGCAGCTTCAGAGACACATACAGGGTAAGTTTACTTTCCTTGGTACTCTGTAATGAGTCTTTCTGTTTACACGTCATAGTTCTCTGTCTCTGTGTTTAGACTTTATATGCGCATCTTGATAACATGCAAACACTGGAGCTACTTCTCAACCAACAGTTTTCTTTTCTCATACTCCTCTGCAGTGATGTTTCTGAAGGGGCAACAGTTTTGTTATTGGGCTGTGATTGACAGATTTGTATCCATTATGACAGTTTGTGCTGCCAGGGATTGAGGGTTTTGGCTTTAACTGTGTTGACTGAGTCATGAGTATGTGTTGGGTTTTACATCTCCGTGTTTGCCTGTTACTGAAAATGCGGCAAGATTTCATGGCTCTATGTGAACTTGACGTTTTAATTAAAAAGGAGAACACTTTTTGTTGTATGGAATAATCCGTAAAGGTTAATCAGAGTTACTTATTATTGACACATAAAACAGTTTATTGATGAGTTGGTGAGATTTGGGGATTTCATCTGCATTTTGTGCTTCTAGGATGATGTATGTCGGTAAGTAATGATATTAAGTCCTTTTGATGGCCTTGTGTTATACAGTCTAATAATACTTGAACTGATTTGCAGTGGTGAGATGCGGTCATTGATTTCATAGATTACATATAGCTGATCTAAAACTGTAGGCTGCAACAGTGACCTAGTGAATGCAGGAAAAAAAGAACTGCATTATTTGTATAGGTTGTAGCATGATTTGTAGTGATATTTGGCATCAATACCACTCGTGATATTTCAAAATTGTGATACGTAATTTCACGAGCCGTTAGGCGAGTGAAATTTGAGACAATTTTGAAATATCACGAGTGGTATTTATGCCAAATATCAGGTACAAATCATGCTATTATTTGTTTATACTACTACCTGCAAAAGGTTTGTAATTTTCACATGTAGGTATTTCAAATTAAGCTGAAATACCAGTGCTCTAAACCAATCAAGTTGCAGAAATTTCTCATGTAGTAGTGTAATGGGCTTAACTTGACTGGTATTTGGGCTGTTTCTTGGTGTTGCAAAGACCACTGTTAGTTCGCTTTTGTGTTGTGGTTGTGGGTATGGTTCTGAGTCTTCTTAAAAATCATTGATTTGGTGATTGCACCTGTCCGCGTGCAACACCAAGAAACTACCAATACAGTGACACCTCTATTATGCGGACCCCCAATTAAGCGGACACCCTCTATTAAGCGAACCCCCCATTTAAGGGGACACCCTCTATTAAGCGGACACCCTCTTTAACCGGACCCCCAATTAAGCGGACACTAAGCCGGGTCCCGAAATTAACGTCTTATATTTCCCTTTATAACGAACCCCTATTCAGGGGACACCTCTATTAAGCGGACGCGGACCCTAAAATAAGTTGTATTTGGCTAATTTCTATTGTTAAAAACCTTTATTAAGCGGACAACGTACTGAATTGACAATAGTAGTATTGGATTGCGTCCTCAAAATACGTACTGAAGTCTGTTAATGTTTTTGCATTTACAAACAAATGAAAGGTAATAAACTTGAACGCTGGATAGCTTCTTTAACAACATACAACTTTATCACAGTACAGAGTAACCGTTGAATGTTGATCGTTAACAAACATTGCGCAATTTTTACAACCCTTAGGTGTCCGCTTAATAGAGGTTTCACTGTATTTGGGAAAAGATGATTCTCTATTTTCGAATGCCCCATAGTACACTCTCTTAGCCTCACCCCCACCCCTCCCCCCCCAATCAAATTTTGCATAAACAGTCGTTTTCAAATCCTCCATTCCCAAGAGCATTCGCATACAATTACTTATGCAAAAATTTGGGGGCAAGCAGAGTGCATTGTGGGCGGGTTCCAAAATAGTCACTAGGACGCTTAAGCACCGGATGTTCTTGATTCGCGAACGCCATGGCTGGCCGCGCAGAACTGGATCGGGGACGCGGTTTGCGTGCCAAATGCAAATCATCGAGCAAAACAACGTGAAAATGTCACGAACGCCGACAGAATAATTCAGTTGAAAATGCCTTCCAAAGATTTGAGTTAAGTTTTGTTCCTTTGTTACAAAGGAAACGTGATTTCAGATGAAGAATTTCTACTTTTGTGTGAAGAATACTCTTTGAGGAACCCAGAATTTGAACCTCTGGTTTCAACCTGAGAACCTTTTGAAGTCCGCTCAAGAACGTCTTGACATGCGCAGTGGCTGTCATTCTGCAAAAATACTTCCGGTTGGCGTCAGTGGATCCAAGAACGTCTGGTCTTTAAGTTCCCTGATAACTGTAAAGAACAACTGATGGGTTGGGGGGGGGGGGGGGGGATATCTTCTCTTTCCCTTGAAGAGAGGGCTGTTTGTGTTCTTCAAATCTAGGTGAGACGTCTATATTTGTTGAATGTATACGGCAATGGTTTTTACCACAGTGAAGGAGTTCATGTAGTTGAAAATAATAATAGACACTTTATAGTCAAGTCGCTCGAGGTCATCCCTCCCATACAACTGTGGCTTGCCCTACATGCCTACCTAGTTTTTCCCTTCTGCGCATATCCCAATTTCACCCCGAATGACAAAGCTCTGAAAAATCTTAAAGCTCCGGCGACTTAACACAGTTACCAAATCTAAACTTAGTGAGAAGGTCTACCTCTTCATAAAATTCGCACTGCGTTTGATTGGCTGTGTTCTGAATTACTGGTGAATTGTACATAATTATGTAACATCCGAAACCGTGGCTGTTGAAGGCAAAATAATTAGAATTCATTACGGTTGAGAACGAAAAGAAAGTGTTTTGCAGAACAAGACCAATCGAACGCAGAACCAATTGCCAATTAAACCTTTAATTTCCAATAGTGACCAACATAAAATTTCTCCCAGCAATATCAGTACATCATCAAAAGAAAAGGTTATGAGAATTAAGAAAATGATCACTAAGGAGCAAATGTTTTGATCTTTTATCCAATTCTCTCAGCTAATTCTTAAAAGAAATGTATGGAGGTTAGTCTGGAGAATTTGTTTGTGAGATTGGGGCTTAAAGGATTAAAGGCCGATACACACGCGGGGTTTTGCTCCCGGAGCATGCTCCAGGGGCACGCTCCGGGAGCAAAGCTCCTCCGTGTGTACCAACGATTTCATGGGTATACTTCATCCTCGGGAGCAGAATTTCCACCCCGCAAATTGCTCCACGATATTTAACCGGTTAAATATTTGGGAGCAAGCTCCCGGCGTAAATTGAGCGAACTTGAAAACGCTCCCTCGAGTGTACTGACACGTGCAAAATGAGCCTGGAGCATGCTCCGGGAGCAAAACCCCTCGTGTGTATCGGCCTTAAAACAGCTAGTAGGGTTCCTTACTATAGAGTGGGCTAAATGAATACATCGCTCGAAAATCCTGCGTTACAGGCCATCAACACACCCCCTGTCTACTAATGAGCTTTCAGAATTTGACAGTAGCACTGAAAGTGTATTAAGGCACCCTCGTTTCACATTTGTACGTAAGTGCATTTGTATTTTAAAACTTCGTTTATGGAATAACTAATTGTCACCAAAAAGAAACCCTTGAAGCTCATATAACCGGAACAAGGTTCGGATTTCTGCACTACGGTGAGTTTGGATACTGTTGAACCTATCTGTGAATCAATTCAGTGTTTTGTTGATTTGTACGTATTGTGTGTGATGTGAGCCGTGCCAGTACATGTTTTCTGCAACACACAGTTGTTCTTCTTCAATTGCACAGGTTCAAGGCAGGATGAAGTCGCAGAAATTGCTAAATCTGGATAAAGATCTCACCGCTTGAGGTTCTGAGAGTCGTTTGCATGTATTAGTGACTCTTTGAATAGGCTTTCTCGTACTAATCATTTGACAGTCGCGTTTTGTTGCAGAAACAGCAGAAGATGCAGGGTATTGGCTGATACCTGTAGGAAATTACAAGGATTTACTGCGCTGTCAAAACAGCGCCTTAGTGAAATGCCAACAGTACTCAGCATATCTGTGTTTTCTGTTTATATTTTGCAGAAAGAGGACAAGAAAAAAGAAGAAGAAAGATCAGAGAGAAAAGAAAGAGACCGGGACAGAGATAAGGAAAAAGACAGGGACCGCGACAGAGAAAAGGAACGCGAACGGGAACGTGAAAGAGAAAGAGAGAGGAAACGAGAGCGTGAAGAACGTGAACGACGAGAAAAAGATCGTGATCGTGACCGTGACCGTGACGAACGCGATCGAGATCGTGATCGTGATCGGGATAGAGATCGGGATCGTGACAAAGCAAGAGAGAAAGACCGAGATTCCGATCGTGACCGAGAGAAAGAGCGTGATTATGATGAAGATGAAGAAGCGGACAGAAGAAGGCGTGAAAGGAAACAGAGGGAGAAGGACGCAGCCTACCAAGAGGTATGCGTTTCTACTAAATAGAAGTTTATAATACTTATAGCCGAATATTTCAGAAAATAAACGGAATGTTGGAGGCCTGTTGAGTGGTCGAACCAACCCGGTTCTGTTGATGTCGTGCTTCTCAAAACAATCTGCTTTAGCAGTTGTTAATGACTGATGCAAGACAAGACAAGACAATGCTTTATTTGGAGTCTTATACAGTCCTATGTACATCGACTGTATCCAAATAATTTAAAATCATAGCAGAAATTGGACACTAGTGGAACTATAATCAATGTTAACCTAAAGAACTAATGATCTTCTTTTCTCATAGCAGTCGAATACGTATTTTGCAATTAACTTTTGCACTGGTTTCTTCTTGCTCGGAGGGTTTATAAACAACAGAAAAACATCATCTGGTGCCATTATGTTTACTGATATTCTGTATTCCTTGTTTATGTATTCAAATAAAGTACTTCTTTTTTCTTGATACGCAGGGCACAGAGTTAAAAAGTGTATTTCGTCTTCTACGTCTTTTTTACAGATAGGACAGATCCTCTCTTCCGTTTTCTTATAAGGTCTTACATACCGACTTGTCTCTATCGCCAATTTGTGATTACTTAGACGGAGTTTAGTTTGAGTTATCCGTTCTGATGCATAGTGCCTGATAAAAGCATCAGTCGATCACTAAGGTTCTTAAAACAACCCCGCTGATTACTTTCTCCAGCTCGGTTCAACAAACGGATCGATTTGTTCGTCTATACAAACACTAAAAAGACTCGCATTTAGACCCTTTTGAAGTGCCTAAGTTTTGAGGATCTTGATGGTGATTTTTTTGAGGTCGATTGCACTGAAAGTCGGTAAAAATCTATTAAACCGATAACATAGGGCTTTAACAGTCTGTTGTAGCCTGCTTAGCTGTCGGGACTCGCGGGCGAGCAGTGTTGTTGTTTAGGCGGCGCAGCCGTGAGAAGATTGGGAGCAAGTCAACTACCCCGCGCATAACAATCCCGCCGGCTACGCAAGCTAACTCTGTTCCTTTTTTATCTAGCGTTTGAAAAACTGGGAAGGAAGAGAGAGAAAAAGAGCTCGTGAATATGAACGAGAAATGGAGAAAGAAGGAGAAAAGAAAGATGAACAGGTATGTTAGGAACTGTTTTGCAAGGTTTGTACTCCAAAACACCCCCAAGACATCTATAATCCGCGTCGCAGAGTGCGCATGCTCCCACTGTGCTCCTTCCCGGCCCTGCATCGCATAGCACAGCGTGCATACTTCATGCGGCTTCTACCAAATAACCTAGGGTACAAGACGATGTCTCACCGGTAGAACTGTGCTCATTTATGTATATAATTGATTAGTTAATTAATCATTTTTACTTGACGACGGTGAAGTTGGAACACATAATTTTGACTTCGGGCACTTTGGAAGTGAAGGTGTAACGCATGCTCGCTCGACTGGATTGGTATACTCGCGGGATAATATTAAGACGTATTCCAACTTTTGAGCGTGATCATTATGTGGCTATTCAATTGAAAGCAACAACATAGTATTTACTTCGTTACATTGTGATGATTTAATGAAAAGTTACATTGCCGGTCTATCCTGCAGTATTCGACGTAAAATTCCTTTCAGTGACCAAGGTTTTGTCGTCTTAATTTCTTCCAGGCACGGGAGAGAAAACATTTGCTGGAATTTCTTGAGGACTACGATGATGATAAAGATGATCCTAAATACTACAAGTAGGTATTCGTGCACTTAAGGGGAAAGCCCATTCTCTTTTCAAGAAACGGTCTGTTATAAGACAGTGCCCTATCTTGAGTACTCATACGTCGAAAAGATCGTAGGTGATCCTAATGTGTTCCAGGCTCTCAGATAGTAGGGATGGCGCGTTAGTGAAGGGTACGCGAAAATAATTATGAGCGCGTCATCTGGGAAAAGGGAGCCCTTCCTTTCCACAGTTTCCTCCCTTTTAGTTATTTTCGTGTTTGCGCTTTCTCAATTTCCCAAACCCGACTATCTTGGAGCCTGGAACTGGCTAAGGTCACATGACAAACTTGAAAAGGCGTGACTTTTGAAAACTGCTTTGTGCCTCGCGGGGAGGAATTGCGCGTGGACGATCAACGATCATATGTCTGCCGTAAAAAACACTGGAAACGTTTCTAGTCACCATAGTATTATTTATCTAAAGTGGGATATCGCTTACGAGTAGACAACGCAAAGTTGAGTCTCGCTCAACCCTTACATTTACGCGCGACCTTTTATACTTTTGCTCTATTTTATTTACGCACGTAAAAATTTCGCGACGGTGGAAATCTACCCTAAAGGGGGTTGTTATTGCATTGCCTTAAGATTGCTGTGAAAGTAGTCCTGGACTGTCAGTGTTTGTCTGCATTAGTTTCACCGTTGTAGTCCTCATAAAAAATATAAAACGACGGATAGACTGCATTGCTGGGAAAATTTTGACGAGAGTGCTTTCTGTCTATGAGCGATGGAACTTTCGCCAGTGGCAAAGAAAGTCTAGTCCTGCGCATTCTCCTCGCGTCTTTGCTGCCGCCAAAACAGTAGCACTCATTGTCGAAAGGACTCGCGCGCGAAATCTAGTATCTAGTTCTCCATCTGATTAGGCGGATATCGTGAGAAGTCACGCGCGAGTGGTACCCTAAAGGAGACGCGAGAGTTGGGGGTGACTTTGTCGCTCGTTCGCGGGTTGTCCCGCGGCTCCCCTCGAGAGAGCTTGCTCGCAGGCTTGGTGAAATCCAGACGGTCGCATAGCTGAGCACTAGCTAATAGTTCCTATTTGATTGCAAAGGGGAAGTGCTTTGCAGAGACGACGGCGTGAAAGAGAAATGGAGATAGAATCAGACGAAAGAGACAGACAACGCGAAATGGAGGAGATAGAGGAAATACGGAAAAGAATAGTTGATCAGACTGAAGAAATGGAAGAACAGGTTTGTAGTGATCAGCATAAAAACGATGGAGCGATTTTCGTATGACCTTGAAAAATGGATTCGGTAAGTGTTCGTTATTTGATTTATCAGCCAATGGATGAAAAGATTAAAACATGGCTTGTTGGATTGACCAATCGTGTTGCAGTATGACGTCAAAGTGAAGTATCGGTTGATTTCTAGAAAGTTCTCGGGAATGAAGTTTTTTCATCCGAGTGTTCACTTTACCAACCAAAGGCCACGCGCGTTTGTAGCCATTCGATAAACCAATCAAATCGCTCTATTTCCGTTCGTTTGTTGTTTCTGTTTTGTTCGCGCGTTTTCATTTCAAGGTCAAACGAAAATCGCTCTATTAGAGCCCAGAGTCTAAGTCCTGGCTCTATTTAAGAGTTTTCTGTCCTGGTTCGATCTCGGTTCCATTCTCTACTGTATCCTTTGACAAGCTGGTGAGGAGGTCAGTCACCCCTGAAAAATCTGCGGAGACTTCAGTTTTCACTCAACGACGGTTGAACCATAAAATCTCTCTCCAGTCTGTGCTAGGAGTCCGTTCTTCTACGTTGAATTCAAAAATGAAAGTTAAGATCAAATCCTCTGTGCTGAAGGTCTACCTTAAGGGCAAAGCCCCACTGAGTGTTCAAAAGAATGTCCCTTTTTCATTCTATGTCTTATTCCTTTTACGGGTCAAGATGACCTCAACAGATTGGTGCTCACCAAATGCAAGGGTCTTCATAGCTTAGTTGGTAGAGCTACTGCAGCACTTATGCGGGAGCAAGGGTGGCGCAGTGGTGAGAGCGCTCGCCTCCCACCAATGTGGCCCGGGTTCGAATCCTGGCGTCGACGCCATATGTGGGTTGAGTTTGTTGTTGGTTCTCTCCCTTGCTCCGAGAGGTTTTTCTCCGGGTACTCCGGTTTTCCCCTCTCCTTAAAAACCAACACTTTCAAATTCCAATTCGATCTGGAACGCACGGACACGTTTCAACGAGTTCTTATGAACTCCTTAGTGATCCGTGGGTAAACAAATTACAATTTACAATTTTTTACAATGCGTAGACCATGGTTCGAATCCCGCTTAATTCCCCATTTTCTTTTTTGTGGGGGAGGTGGGAGGGGGGTTACGGAGTTCCATATCATCTTCAATCAAAGGTCTGTTATGTCTGTTGTTGTTGTTTAGCGTTGTCGCTGTTATTCAGGATCTTGTTAACGGGAGTCATCGTATTGGTTTTTTTGTTTGAATTTGCAGGAAAATAAAGATAGCGAAAAGGAGGAGGAAAGGCCGGCTGTTTTACAACCAACGTTTAAACCAGCAGTTATACCGCAGCCTCAGGTGAGTAACGAACAGCGGTAAAAATGAAGGTACATTACGATCGTTGTAAATTTAGTTTTGTTCGCGTACTGCGTAACAACTGGTAACAACTAAAGGTGGGCGACAACGATCGAATGTTTAACGCTTTTCTTCCATCGTTGTGCTTTGCGTAAGTTTCACGTGACAGATAGTCAAAACACGCGTGATCAGATTACGAGTTATAGAAAATCCAAACGCCCGTGATTAAAGTGCGTTCTGTGCATTCCATTCATTCGTAGGGTTGATTTCCACTGTCGCGTAATTTTTCCGTGCGAACGCACGTAAAATTTACGCGCGTGAATGAAATAGAGGCAATGTATGAAAGGCCACGCGTAAACTTGAAAGTTGAGCGAGGTTCAACTTTTACGTTTACGCGTGACTTTCCATACATTGCCTCAATTTTATTTACGCGCGTAAAATTTACGTGCGTTCACGCGTAAAAATTACGCGATACTGGAAATCCACCCTAAATGGAAGTCCAAACGAATACTGGCTACAAACATGCGACGCATGCGTACTAACAACGTGAAGCTTAGGATTGCTGGCTCCTCTTGTCGCCCGAAAAAAAAGGGAAACAACAACAGACCTTTTCCGCATTCCGCTCCAGTGAGTTTGGGTGGACAATTTGATACAAATCACTGCATTTTGCCCACCCAAGCCTCGAGTTGGTGCCTTTGTTTACAGGAATACCGGAAAGTTCAAGCCCTAATGAGCGGTACATTCCCCGCAACATTTTGAGTTTTTAAAACATCGTAAAGAAGACGGATAGCAAATTGGGCTCAGGGGGCGAATAGTGCAGTACCTTGTTAATGAAGTTGATCGGCTTTTCCTTCAAAACTCTGCAGCAGCAGGTCTTTGTGTGGGTAAAGGCAAAAGGAAGTGATGTCAGTAGAGTACTACTGTGCTGACGTCACTACGGTACTGTGTAGGGAGCTTGAGCAAATACGTTTTTGAGCGATGCACGTCAACCGGAAGTGAGCCCTTCTCCCTTTTTATATGCCTTGACGCTAACAAATTTGTATTGCTAAGTTCTTTTCTCTTTTAAAGACGATTTACCCAAGAGTTTCAACCAAACCACTGCCCAGTGATGCAAAAAGTCCACTTTCTGTTGACGTCCGTCGCTCAAAACACTGTTGCTTAAGCTGCTTACAACAATATCCTCGTGACATAACCCCTTTAAAATAGTTATTTCCTAACTTAAGTCTTGTTCTTTAGTACGTTTAGTCCTCTCCGGTGTGGCCTTTTAGTAAAATATGATTGACCATTTGCAGCGGGCGCTTTCGCGCTGTTTACAGATGTCCAAGGTGAGTTAAGATTGGAATGGCAACGTATTTCAATTTGTCTTTTTGTTTTGCAGTTTGTTCCTCAGGTGGAAGCAGCTCCCGTATCAAGCTGGTCACCAAGTCCCAGGTCAACAGACTCGTCGCCAGTCTCGGTCGGTATGAAAAGAGCGCGTGAGAATGGTCAAGAGCCTGAAGTGGAAATGGAACCTGTACCTAAGAAAGCTTTTGGATTCGAGATGAAGTTGAGCAGCAACTTGGTGAGTGCAATAACACATCCTTGGCGCGTGGCGTTTTGCCGTTTAGTATACCAACTTTTCTTCGACTAAATCACTCGGATTCGCTGTCGTTAACAGAAGCGCAGCGCATCATAATCTGGTGGAAACAGCTCCTAATACCCCTTACAAAGATATATAACCCCATTGCTTATAGGCGGT
The DNA here is from genome assembly GCF_958299795.1 of Porites lutea. Taxonomy (NCBI): domain Eukaryota; kingdom Metazoa; phylum Cnidaria; class Anthozoa; order Scleractinia; family Poritidae; genus Porites; species Porites lutea. Next base: position 23,864,210 of record NC_133207.1, read on the forward strand.
AGTTTACGCACTGGATCGGAAGCGATGAATTTATAAGCGGAGTTGGAAGAAAATGAAAACATATTTATTCTTCAATCTTACGACTCCGATTCCATCAAACCTATGACGCCGCTTACTAATCCGAGTTTTAATCATAGACAGGTCTTTTGCCTTAACCAGTCCGGAGTCAGTTGACCATTAAATTAACACCTATATGTGATTTTTTCGGCAGCCCTCTGCTGCGAACCAGGCGAGCCGTAAGAAACTGGAGGCCGTGTTCAGCGCCGGTGATGATGACGACGCAGCAGGCGCGGCTCCAAAGCGGAAATTGGTCAAACTGGACGAGGAGGACATATCTAAGGCGGAGAGTGAAGAGGCTGAAGATAAGAAACGGATTATTAAGTCGCTTATAGAACGTATACCTACTGCTAAAGATGAACTGTTTGCTTATAGCTTGGACTGGAGTATTGTGGACCAGGTATGTTCTCGTGTGACGGTTGTGTCGCTATTTGTTAAGGCTGCTTTCTGTTTCAGAGATCCGCGGCAGGACGGGAAACTAACGAATTCGGATTGCTGGTCATGTAAGAAAACAGCAGCTTGCAAATGTTCTGTAGCTATCTGTAGTAGGCATCTTCCCCTTAAAAGTGGTGATTCTTAAATCACTAATAATAGCGTTAGGTGGCTTTTTCGTGACTGAATTTGTGGTCTTCAAGTCGCTTTGTCTCACTCGTGATCTCACTGGACACTCGGATCATCATACTACGTAAGTACAGATTATATACGATAACAAATATGCAGTCTTAGTCCACCCCAGACCTCTCTCTGTTGCTCGTGTCCACATGGATTGGGTAATACCATGGGTAGATTAGATTTAAGTGTTAGTTACCTTAGTAACAATAATATTGTAACAGAGGTCTGGGCATAAGGCTGTCCCGATCTGTTAAGTTAAAATTCTGACCGGTGTCCATTTAATTCGTTTTTAGGGGCTTGTAGATCGCAGAATACGCCCTTGGGTCAACAAGAAAATAATAGAGTACATTGGTGAAGAAGAATTGACATTAACAGACTTTATTTGTAGCAAGGTAATCCTACACTGCGTTAGCTTGTTAGCCTGCGAAAACAGCTGACATAATTTTTCTGAGGAACGAGTGTAGAAATTCCATACTGAAGAGAGGGCACTACCTACAATCGGGGACACAATTAGTTGAGACACTTCGCTCTAAAGGGGCTTTCTGACGCTTTACTGACTTCCAGAGAGGAAAATAAAGCTTTTCCTCCCCCATCCTCTCCATGTTGTGCCGCTGTTCGAGCTACCTATATAGAAAACAACAAACACCTCAACTTTGAACGAAGGGGAGGGGGGAGAGGTGTGGATTTTTTGTTCTCTGTAGTTGTGCTATTTGAGTACAATGTCTCAACAATTTTGGTGCCGATTGTAGATTTGCGTAGTGCTTCTGACTGGATGAAGTAAATGTTTAACCAGTCAGAAGCACTACCCAGATCTAGGTTGTGACACGTTATCTTTATGGAATTTTACGGGGAATCAATCTGCGATTGGCTTGTTAATCTGATGCATTTTTGACATCTGATCGCGCTGTGAAGCTTTTTTACAATCGTGTGTTGTTTGAGTAACACGCCGCGACCAAGATGGCGGGTGGAGAGTTTTTTATAAGTACTGTATAACCTCCACCCACTTGAAACCGCCCTGTGGTAGTGGCTAACTCGAGAGTATGGCTCCTTTTGCTGCTTCACACTTTTTTCCTTTGTTATGTTTAATTCAATCTATAGTTATAGCTCTGTTTTTACTTCTTTTTGTTTTTTTATTGTTGTTGTTTTCAATTGAATAAGTGTGAATAAATGAACTTGAACTTGAACTTGAACTTCTCTAGCGGAGAACTTGAACTTGAACTTGAACTTGAACTTCTCGTTCGGAGATTAAGAAAGAAAGTAATCTCCCAAAAAAATGATCTATTTCCGGGTTCCCGCTTGCCTCTCAAATCTTCGCCAGATGCACAGCCATTTCGGATAAAAACGGAATATATATTTTTTCGCATGAGAATAAACTTTTGATCTGAAGATATTAGAGGAAATTCCGAAATGGCCCAAGGCTTTTGATTAACGTGTTCATGATTATTCACTTATTCTTGTTTTGTAATATGTCGTTTCCAGGTCATTGCTAGAAGTACGCCAAAACATATCCTTGATGATGTCTCCATGGTACGTGAAGCTTTTCTATGATAAGATTGTTCCAGTTAGTCCTTGTACTAGAGATAATCATACGACTTCTCGCTAGGCCTTTTGCCAACCACAAAACTGTACGCAGTTTTCTTAGGTCTATTATTATTATTATATTCCCCGAATTGACTTTGCAGAGAACTTTGGGAAACTGTAAGAATTTTTTTGTTTTAGGTAGATAACACATTTGGGGGGGGGGGGGGGGGGGGGGGGGGGGGGGTAATAACATTTTTAGAAAATAATCCCTGATCCCTGATTTCTATTGCCGTGCGAACACAACTTCGCAACTTATTTTCAGTAATACTTCTATGTTCGTTTCAGGTTTTAGATGAGGAAGCCGAAGTTTTTGTGGTGAAGATGTGGCGTCTTCTGATCTACGAAACAGAGGCAAAGAAGCTGGGGTTGGTGAAGTGATCGTTTTACAGTAAATAGTATCTATCTTGGCGGCCCTTTAACTGTTAAGAGAGCCCAAAGCAATTACAGGAGGTCAAACAAAAAGTTCACGTAAAAGTACTTCTGGATAGCGGTCGTTTAAGTGACGATGCCGCGGAATTTTAAAATGACCTAGCGTCTGCTTTGACTCTAAGAGTCAAAGGGCCGGTATCTGCCTTTTTAGCACTTATCGTTAGGGAAATATTTTGATTTCATGCGGTTTTCGATCGAGTATGGTAAAACAGAAACTTTGAAACGAACCAGTCATAATTACCGTAACAGCTTATGCTTGTAGCCACGCTAAGCGCTTGAAAATGCGGGCGAACGTCTCGTGTTTACCACCGATTGGTTTAGAAAGTGAATTTTTTCATCCAATCACAACAGGTAGCATTTTGCATTACAAAACCATTTTTTGGGCACATGAACAGTGGCCTTTTAGAGTCCTGTAATTATTCTCTTTCCCATGAAAATCAAATTAAAGTCCTTTTATAAAGATAGGTATATAGTGGACAGTTTGTCAACATTGTCCACTATTTTAATAATTAAATTACAAATTAAGGACCTCTCGCGTGAAACTTGACTTAAGCTCATCCTTCTCTAGGAGCGTTCGTGAACCAAATTTGATGGCTTTCAAAATACGTTTGTTTCGCAAACTAACTGTTTTAGGCTGAGCCTAGAGTCTTGAAATGCAATACAGTTGACTGAATAGTAATATAACAACAATGTGAGTTTATTTTGTCAAAATCTGTCGGCTACGACAAGGCATTCATTTCTTTTTTTGCAAGCGTTCATTCAAATTCCACCACCAAAACCACTAGGACACGTTATAAGGGTTATACAACGTAGTGTTCGTTTTATGCCTACTGCTGGCGCTCTATACCGATGAATGACTGAACCTTGCGTTGTATATAGCTCATAAAGTGTTCACGGTGACTGTTTCGATCCAGGTAACTTCCTACCCACCCTTTAAGGATTTTCACGCATTCTTTCTTCCTGTGTTAAGAAGTATTGCGTGCAAGCCCTTAAAACGTCTAGGTCTTCTCTGCCCTGATGCCATTCTCTATTTTCCTATTCCCCATAATACACTCTGTTTGCCCCCCAAATTTTGCATAAACCATTGTTTTTAAATGCTCCTGGGAGTATTGCATTTTCCCAAGAGCATTTTAAGACAATAAGTTATGTAAAATTTGGGGGGCAGACAGAGTGTATTATGGGGAATTGGAAAATAGTCAATAGGGCCCTTTACTCTCTCCCGGTCTGACTATGTGGATTCTTTGAAAGGTCCTGTGAACTTTGTAGCTTTCTTTTCCTTCATAACTTAGCCTTTTCCATTTTGCATATTGTTGAAGTGTCTGTAAATAATTTGTTAGTGAGTATTTTTTTCTGACAAGAACTCATTAAAAGTCTTGCAAAAGTTTCAGTTTGTCCCGTTGTGTTATTCTTCATACAGTCCCTTTCGCTGCTAGCATTTTCGTTTGTTTCGAATCTGCCAGACCACACGGTAACCTCGTGAGAAGGGAAGGCGGGGAAATGGGCCTTTTCCTTCTCCTCCCATTTTCCAAGGGATAAGCCTTGTGCTTGAAAGCCTTTTTAGCTTTAGTCTTATAGCAATTTTCGTATGACCTTGAAATGAAAACGGAAACAACAAACGAACGGAATTAGAGTGATTTGGTTTATCGAACTGATACAAACGCGCGTGGCTTTTGGTTGGTTAAGCGAACGCTCGGGTCGAAATACTTCATGCCCGAAAACTTTCTTGACGTCATACTGCAACACGATTAGCCAATTGAACAATGCCTTCTTCCATATTAGGTTTTTCTTGGGCGGGAAAACGAAGGGTCCATGTTTTGTTATAACGAGCACTTACCGAAATCATTTTTCAAGGTCAAACGAAAATTAAGGTTGTGTTTTAATACATTAGTTACTGCGGATGTCGGGAAAAGCAGTGATAATGTAAGATAAAGACAAGTAATCAAATGGCACGCATATTTGGTGGACACCAGAGTTTGCGTCTGTTGAACTGCGTCAAGGCGAAAAATGCCTTGCAACAAGTTGAAAGTATTCGAAAGTGACAGCAAACCCTAAGGTCATGGAAACCTTTAAAAGGTCATGAAAAAAGTCATGGAATTTTTAAAGTTTAAAGGGGAACGAACCCCACAGGGTTGCGAATGCTTGACCTTAACAGCTTTACACCTTACAACAACTAAATAAATTCGACGTACTTTCTAGAAGAGTATTTATTGTGCTTCCTAATGTTTCTCTTGGAGACTACTTGACTAATAAACCTACTCAAAGAGTACAGCATGAGATTCATCTGCGTGAGTGTTTCTTTGTGGAATATCAAATGAATTCAATTTTAAAATAAGGTCCACATCATAATGTACACAACTTAATGTTATAAATATAGGGGCATTAAATAGCATAACGATCGTTTAATTCACATATTGTTTGAGCAATTGAAAAAGGACTATCCACCCCGTTGTAAGCCCTCCATTGGCCATTCCAAGGTTGATCGTAAGACTTGGTATGGACTTGGCATGGTGTCGAACCGTACCATGGAACTGTTTTGGGTATGTAAGCGCTACTTTATTGGCTACTTAAAACTTGCACTGGGAACTGGGTCAAAATGGGCAAGTTTCGTATTCCCAGACGGCCCTGGGACGAGAAACGTCTTCGTCTTCGAAAGGGTCTTCGGCTACAGGTCTAACTAACAAACTCAGAAAAAGATTTCAAGCCAACGAATTTTTTTTTTCGCGTTACCACCCTTGTTGTTGGGTGATAGAACACCTAGGGCAAATTTGTCACAATTATTGAAAAAAAATCTGTGGTAACTTGCTTACAGACGTTTTTTCGGTGCTATTAGGCTCTCTAAAATAGTGGTGGTAATCCCTACGATACCTGCTTGTTCATTAATTTTACCAGATAGACTCGATTACAAGCCAGTGGTCGAAAAATATTAGCCATTTTCACACTAGAGACGCATTATCCGTCTGAGACGGGTTAGCCGTTGGATAATTCGCGCCAGACAGACAATACGATTTAATTTGAAAATGGAACGGTTTTAATTTTTGATGAACAATCCGCCCGACTTTACCTATCTGTTATTAATATTATTTTTATTTTTATTATCAATAAAATATGTGAAATGTAAAATTTATTATTATTATTATTATTATTATTATTATTATTATTATTATTATTATTAGTATTAGTATTAGTATTAGTATTAGTATTATATGGATTATCCGTCTCGACCGGATAATCTGTCTCTCGTGTGAAAACGGCCATTACAATAGGACCTGACAAAATAATTTACTTGAGGAAAAGTTAGAAGGGCTCTATGAGAACAAGGTCACAGAGTCTCGGTTATACCGCGACGAGAAATTAGGACATTTCACTAAATTTAAACTTCGAATTGAGCAGAGATATAGGCGGTCATTTTTCATTTTCAGGAAGCAGATGTTGAAGGAAATTTCGCAGCAGCTGTACAGCGCTAAACAATCCACCTTGCTTGTTACGCAAAAGGTATGCCTTCTGGTACACTTCCACAAGTGCTAACAACCTGAAAAACGGCAAAACAACTAAGTTACAAACGCCAGGGAAAACGCATTAACGCAATAACACCCTCTTCAAAGCTGCGCAAAAGCTCCTTCCCCAGGGGAAGCCAAATTAGGCAACGGAACATAAGTGACCTTAAGATGCACTGTTTCTCCCTACGGGTTCGGGTAGGCGGCCATTTTGCCACGTAGTTTTATAGAAGGCGCAGATAACGGCGTTACCGTTCCACCCGGAAGCCTACCCGTTTCTCGTAGATAAGAGGCCATCTGCCCGTATTTACGGCTACGCGTACGGGTAATTTACCCGTACCAGTACACGGTGTATCTTAAGGTCTCGATTTAAACAAGGGATGCAAATTCTACGCATCCAAAACAAACAAACGAAGAAACAGAGAACAGAGATAAAGAAAATAACGTAGGAATAAACACCTACTTGTTAGCTAAGTCGGTCTTATTGATAACAGGTAAATCTTCAAGGGACGAAGTAGTACTGGACTGTTTGCGGTTCAAGAGAAGCAGTCGGCAAATCCTGCGACAAAAACAGCGTCCCGTTAGCTGATATTCTTCAACAAAATGACCTGTTTGTGGAGCAGTTTGAATAATGCAGATTCAGTTTTCTAATAAGTTTCAGGTCATGGCACGACCGCAAAAGGACCGGCTACAAGGCAAACGTTCCCGTGATTTTTTGCGCCTTGAACCAAGTCTGTTCCTTTCAAGGTACCTCTGTGGTGCTAACCATTTGAAAGTCATATGGGTTGCCTAAAGGCATCATGGTTTGCGATTTATCCACTCCCTGCAGAATTGACTGGTAATTTGCTGTTTGCAAGGTTTCTGGAAAATCCGGTTGTAACGTAAATGGAACGCAACTTTTCGGATTGTTCACATGGAAATTAATAAACGGGACGTCTAAAAAGGAAGTCCTGTTTCCACGGTCAAAAAGTTCCAAAAACTTTCGGTAACTTAGGGAACTGTTTTGTGCAAACAGTTAAAGCGTTTCCCGAGCGGAATTTACCAGCTTTTAATTTCGTTTATCATTTACCTAAACAGTGAACCGAGCGGTTAGCCCACGTTAATAGCAAACAACTACCATTTTTGTTACTTCTCAATCGAGTGAAAATCTTAAAAAGGCGCGAATATGCGCAGCGCCTGACTGAAACCAAAGGAAGTGTAAATCAAACGAAGTTCTCAATTTTCGATTGGAATTTCTAAAAATGCACCCCTGGTCTTTTTCTTCCTTTGTTTAATTAACCAAAATAAATCAGAAAGTATTGAACTATAAGTAACCTGGTCACAAACAGTAAGATATCCACCAATACGACGAGTTCCTTGACAATATCCGCTTTTTGTTTGCACTTGAGTTCAGCAGCTATGAAGGATTTGTGGCACTGGCGAATTTGTCGCAAGGCCCTCTAACGTCCAAAATAAAGCAACAAAGTTAGAACACTTGCGTGGATTTCATAACGTTTTTAAGCCCCAATATTCACATACAAATTCTCCATACTGATCTCCACACAATCCCTTAAAGAACTAGTTAAGAGAATTTGATAAAAGATCGATGCATTTTCCTTTTAGTGATCATTCATTAATTTCCCGTATCCTTATCTCTTGACGATGTTTGGTGTTGTTGAGAGAAAACTGACATTGGTCACTCTTGGGTATCAAAGGGTTAAATCATTCATAACTAAGTCTTTCGTAGCCTCCTACACAACGCTCGTGACGAGATAGACTGCGAGCAGTCTCTTATTGAATTCTTTGCCAAGTTAGTGACGCAAAACCCAAGCACGCGAGCAGCGAAGCCGGGTGCCGCAGTGCGGCACCGAACATGTTCTGGCTACATCTTCTATATTGTGAAATCTTAGTCCGATCATGATCCTAGTTAGGAATCTCAATCCCTTACTGTAACGTCCTGGTTTGCAATCGCGCTGGCTGAGATAAGAACCAGACGGATTTCAAGAGAAAAGGTGGACCGCAAGCAGTCCAGTGACGAGACAAAGAACAGTTTCGTGGTAGACTATTTGTCGTTAGCATTACTGGACATTTTTCCGTGCACTTTTCCATAGTTCCCATCCCTGCTGGCGGTTGCGGTGGTGTTGTTTACCAGATTATTTGGCGTTCATGGTCAGAACGGCCTTCAAAGAGCCACCCCATATCATTTTTTTCGATAACTTTCAAAAGCTCGTACAGAAAACAAGTGAATAAGGAAAGCCTCCAGCTTTTGATTTCCGCTTCTAAAACCAAAGCTATACGTCAACTGACCAAATTTCGCGTAATTTCTTTCACATCAAGTGTGCAAGTTAAATCACAAGGAGCACGCGAAAGTTTGGAAATCACTACAACCTCATTTCCTTTAGAATCTAACCTCTCCCTAAGTACCCAAATCCACTCTTTAGAGACAAACCAGACCACCCCTCTTCAAATAGCTAGAATTTCAAAGCAGTCGCGACTACTGAGGTCAGATACCTTATGACGACTACAGACTGCGATTTGAAACATCCTTCACTTTCTCTCCCAACCCCAATCACTGCAAGCTCACGATACATTGTGTGGGCGTCATGGGATGTCCGACCTCCTTCTGGGGGATTCCATTAATTTTAGTCCCTTTCGATATTTGATATGCATAAAAAATTCTCACTTGGCTCCTAGACTTGGGGGGGTGGGTAAAAGACAAAAGAATCACTTTCAAGTACAGGGATGAATAGTACATTTCTCTTGCTTTACTTTCGGAAACCTCCAATCTTAATAATCATATGATCGAAATATGCCATTTCTGAGTTGCCTCAAGACTTTGTTTTAAAGTGAGGCTAAGTGCGAAGGTATTGGTATGAAAACGATTTTTTTATTCTCATGCAAATAAAACTCATTTTCACGAGAAAGGTTTTGCACTTAGCCTCGTTTTGAAAGTAAGAGTTTTTGGAACTTGGAAATGGCACATTGGTCTATTCTTTTCAAACGTCGATTGCACCAATCCACGTACCTGTAAACTGCCAGACGTTACATTTTCTAGTTCAGATGACCCTTTACTCTCCAAAATGTGCCACAGCAGCGTACCTCCCGGAGCATGCGCGACTGGGTGTACTCTGCTGCTATCTGAGGTGACACCTGCTTGCACGGCTTCGTCCTGAAGCAACACTGAGTGAGTCGAGCCCAGGTCAATGAGTGCGCGGCCAAATGATCCAGATGCGTCCATGAACACGTGACGACTTAAAACATCGGCGAGAGAGGAGCGCACATTTGACTGAAACAAAACAATATAATTATTTACTTCAAACTTTATATTTTCACTCTGAATATACACAGAACATCAAGCTGGACCAAGTCAGAAATTGGGGATCTTCAATAAGAGGTGCAGCTCGCATTTACTGGTTCGGCTGAATATTGAAACATTTCTCTGCTTGCGTGGTTTTTGGCGTTAAAATAGTCAGTTCGTGCCACTAACATTCGCCTGGTTGGAAATAAAAGAGCCAACTACGTGAATGTCAGCGGTGCGACTTCGTACATGCTTAAAACCGCGACAGAAAAATACCTCTGTTCGCAAAGCCCTTACAACGAGTGTTAAAAGGATGAAATTGTGCTGTTGGGACCTAACGGGAGTTAATTTCAGAGAGACGTCTGTAGTTTGTCGTGGAATTAACTAATGTCCGTATAATCGGTCCCCCTCAGTAGTGAAGCGTCTGCAAGGCAAGAGTTGTCCATAGGAGGCTAGTATTCCACTGTGGAACCTGGATTTAAGGGCCAAAGGACTGGCCAAATACGTTCGCTAAATCGAGGTTCCTTTCCATATATTTTACTTTCACTGGGGCTGAGAATGCCATTCGTTATATCGAGGACTTCGTTATATAGCGGTTCGTTATATCGAGGTTCTACCTGACCTACTAGATCCCTGGCACTACACTGGGCGACTTAACATTCAACAAATCTTTTTAACGAATCAACCTTGCAGACACTCCAGCCAAAAGTAGAATGCAAATCAGATTACGACTCACCAACTCCGCACTTGATTTCCAAGCTAGCCCGGCACCCGCAAGCAATGCCGGAATACTAACGCTAGGAGGATTCACGTGACCAGGTAAAGACCAATCACAGATGAGGACACCGAGAGCATTGCAGGCAACAGCCGTTTGTACCGCGTTGTGTATCACCGTAAAACTGTCCACTGAGTTTCCACAAGCACTGCAAAGAGAAGCAAAAATGCCATGTTCCTCAAGTCCACTGACGAGATTGAAAGCCACGACAACCCACAAACAACTGTTCGGTCGCTCCTTGGTGAACTAGGCCATTAACTAGCGCTCTAATTCCACATAAAGCTCTTATATTACCTGTTCCATGAACCAGTCCCGGGACAAACAAAGAAGCTGACACTGCAAGATAAGAAGAAATATTCAGTGAGAAATTGGTGACTCATGGAGGTCGAATATGAAATTCCTCTCTTAGTATTGGACAGGTAAGTAAGCTTTATCAAATTCATTTGTTATACAGTAGAACCTCGATAACTCAAACTCGGATAACTCGAATTCCTCGCCAACTGGAACTAAATTTCCTTTCCCTTGATCAACATTTCACTGAAATTTACCCCAATAACTCGAATTCTCCGCTGACGCGAACTGTTTTTCGTTTCCCTTCAGAGTTCGAGTTACCCGGGTTCTACTGCATTTGTATCAGGAACCATGTAAAAAGTAGGTATCACACCGCTGGTAAGACCATATGACCTTAAGTATGAATAGCCTATGAACAAGTTCACTCGACACAGGGGCTGGAATTGACGGTGTAAGCAAGCTCTCTTGGGACGACTCATGAGAGGGCTTGTTCACAAGCTACCATGGAAGTCTCGACGTAAAAATGAAAGTTGACTCGCATATTAAACAAAGTTGAAATAAATCTAAATGAAGATACGGCCACCACAGTTGTGATCGCAATTAAATCAATTTCTAATTAAGCCTGAGGTTTACATTACCTTTATTTCATGTTTCATTCCTTTCACGGGTTAAGATGATGTCAACAAATTGAGCCTGCTCCCAGTGTATGGGTCTTGATAGTTTAGTTGGAAGAACACTGCGGCGTAGACTTTCAAAAAAGTCCTTCGTCGGATTTCAAATGGCTTTTGTAGCAAGTCTAACTGCGGCGCTAAAGCAGAGGTCATGAATTCGAATTCTTTCGAAGCTCGCAATTTTTTTCGGACTTAATTTACAATTGCTTAAATCGCGATTAAAACTGCGATGGTCACATCTTCCTATCCATAGTTTACATTATCTTGGTTCTATAAAATAGGAACACATGGAAAGGGCTTAAACTTATAGAAGTCGCTTAAATCTTTGGGCATGTATCACACAACATTTTTCTTGATAAACCCAGATTAATAAAACTTGCATTATACTTACCCGGCATCGACCAATGGTTTGCAGAACTTCAGGAAGTCGTGATTAACCTAAAAGTATGGTTGGAAATGCCGTTAAAAATCGCTGAAAATCACCCGCGACTACAACCTCAGAATACAAGTTTAATTAACCGTGGCTAGTGTACCTTATGTCCATATTCCATGGCTATGACGCCAGGGGGGAGATTCCACAACTGTTCAGGGTCCTCGTGAAGGGCATTGGCCCAGAACTGTAGTGTTCGTCCATGCCTACAGCAAGACTGGTGCACAGATTTAAGATAGCTCATGTACACCTCGTCTGTTCCTTTCTCCTGAAACAGCAGCAGTTATAAAAGTATTATTGTTACATGGCAGAAATTTCCCCCAGAGAGAGATTTTCCGCTGAGGAATAGTCCCTTCGAGGTTAGATGACGTCTGAATCTGTTTCCCGCCAAATGTCGCTGATTAGGGCACGTTGCAAAACCTATAACGTCACACAGCTACCTGGTTTTCATGTAAGAGGTACAAAACCTAATCAGTTGTTTACTGGTCCCTCGGACGCCTTCGAATACGGTCGCCTCCTATCACTCCCCGTCACTAGACACGTTCCCGTTTCAGCTGTATTTGAAGGCTTGTCTGTCAGGAAACCAATTTTGCTTCCCTAGAATCTCAGGCCCCGTCCACAATTACCCGTTTTTTTTCAAAACTCGTGATTTTTTCCCCTTTTTTTGCGGACTAGCCTTACGTCAACACGTATCCGAAGAGACTCACAGGAACCGCAAGCGATGACATTACCGAATCTAACGTCGCGCGGGATAAGAAGTTCACCGCTAGATCAATTCAAGGCCAATCCGTATAAGAATGCCCAGTTTTAAACAGGAAGGGATATGCGAGGACAGGATTCGAAAATGATACGTGCAAAAAAAAGACCGTTTCAAGAAAAAAAGGATTCGTTTGGACGGGGCCTTAACGGAACTTCCCTTTCAATATTCCTAAAGCGCAACTTGATCTTTACATCCTCGCAAAACGGAGTCGCAGGTCAACGAAACTCGGGACAGTTTGCGGAAGACGTTGACAAAATGGTACACTACATCTGCCGCGATCTGCGTGTGAATTACGGCACGATAACTTGAGGCAAGTTTCCAGTTTTAACGTTTATACCCTCAGCAAATAACAATGGGTTTGTCAATCCACAACAATAGAGTGTTTGAGCAGCGACGTTTTAAAACGACCCACGTCAACCGGAAGTGAGCGTTTTCGCTTTTAATATATCTTGACGCTACCAAATTTGTATTGGTAAGTGTCTTTACTCTTATAGAGACGATTTGCCCAAAAAGTAGTTCAAAATCACGGCTCAAGAGTGCAAAAAGGCCACTTCCAGTTAACAACCTTGCTTCTTAAACTCAGTAATGACTCACATTCAAAGAAACCAAAAACCAAAACTCAGCTAATGTATCTCTGTTACAGAATGTGACTTCCCTTTCCCAAATTCCGGCGCCAAGTCTAAACCAACATGAACGAACCTGGAAAAACGTAACGATACAATTATATGAGCTTTGTTCTCAGACTTTTTCGGCACAAGACAGACATCCAGATTGTACATGCTTACCTTGCCGATGAAAAGCAAGGGAAGGCTTTTGAATGGAGATCTTGGACTAGTTTGATGCTTTCATCGTCTGATGGACAGAGACAGGATGGCTGTCTGTTGAACATACAAGATAAACAGGAATTAACAGGGCTTAAGGGGTATTTTTCTGGAAATTTAGTTGAAAGCACGTGGGAAGATGAATCCACTACAGATGAATACGTTACGCCTGGACTTATTTCACTTTTTAAAGGAAACATTAGCAACAACTTGCGACAAAAAGCTGTCGCGTAACGAAAAACGAAGTACTGCACTCATTCCGTACTATAACAAAAATTATGTTTCTGGAAAAGCCAGGCGCTTGATAGTTTTCCACATAGATGTATCGGAAAAATCCTGAATTTGCATTTATGAAATATTTCAACAGGGCAGGTCAAATTCAGTAACAGTTTTCCTAAATTGTAGATTGCTTCTGCAATGGAACCTTTTGTTTCAACAGTACACTTTGTACCTTTCTTCCTGTGGGTCGTATACAACAGCTTCTTCGGCTAAGTGTTTGTATGACTTGAATTTTAACCTGAAGAAAAAAGTACCATTAATATTGGTCAGGAGGATTGAGCAAAAAGAAAAAGAAAAACATTTCCAGTACAACGTTGTACTTAGTTTCCACTGGCACTGCAGAAGACCATGATCATGGGTTGCTTACCAACTAGACCGGAGAGAATGGGTAGAACCATTAAACGCCACGATTTCTGGGATTGTTAAGGTGGACAAAAGTTGGTTATAATAACCGCCGCCCGGTTAGATCAATAGCCCTTATTCATGTTGACCTCAGACGAACAAATTTCACCACCGAGCCTCGTTTTGAAGTTGTAAAGTTGCGAAGTTTCGCAAAAATGAATTCCCGAGGCAGTACAGTTGAAAAATGAGAATACCAACGCACAAAGAGTGCAAAAATAAGCGAAGATTTTTGCTTACAAACGAAGCTTGGTGTTGAAATTTGCTCGTCTGACGTAATCTTGCATAAGGGCCATTGGATAAGCGCCAGTCTGCTGAACGGCATGCCACTGGTTCAAGCCCCGAACGGACCAACACTCAGGGTCGTTAAATTACTGAGGTGAAAGTGCTTCCTTAATAAAGACTTTTGTAAACGGCTAGTCTTCTCGGGTAAGGACGAAAAACCGCAGGCCCTAGGGCGTTAAAGAACCCACACACTATTTGCAAAGAGTAGGTGACGTAGCCCCGGGTGTAGTAGTCTATCTCTAATAGAGGGGGGCGGGGGGAGAGGAACGTTACCGGGGCCCACAGTAATTAGTGCCGCGCGCTGTTTCGGTGACCCCGCCAAAAATTGGCGAACCTAAGTAAATAAGTAAATGATTGGTTAATGGGGAAAGGTAACCATTCACAAACCATTGCCTACATGAATTCAATAGATTATAGTCATTCTCCGTGTAGTATAATGATCGGTGATTACTTGCATGAGTATCTTCTCTTACCACTGACTGAATCCAGACAAACTTTCAATGTGCGGTACCAGCTCGATGTATCTCTTTTTACAATATCTGTCTATTTTCATGATGTCGCTGAAAAAAATAAAAAATGCTGGTAAATACCACTGGTGTGTGTAACCTCACACGCAGACAGAACTACTTTGATAACGCAACGTCGAGTGGATAGGTAACGCATTGTACTGTGAATGATTCCTGTGCAAATCAAACTATGACGAAAGCCTAATGAAGCTGTCCCCACTGATTCTCAGACGATTCGAGATCGCTCGCATTCACCACCTCGCCAAAAAAGGGCGGAGTGGGAGCGAGCGATCTTGGATCTTCTGATATTACGGCTAAGTTGACGCAATAAATGTCTCAGACCCCTAACGCGCACGCACCGAAAGAAGACAATAGGCAGCTTGAGCAACCACGACGAAGACGGCTGCGAAAACGCCACCTGAAATGTGACTTCGTGCTGTTTCAAAATTCATTACTAATATTCAGCCTCCTTCAGTTCGTTAAATGTTGGCGAATTTTTCTCGAATTAAATTCTTGACGACCGTGTCCCAGTTCAGAAAAAGAGAAAGGTAACTGTCGTTTTGTGTTTACGTCCTCCAGGAAACGAGTCGCGTCGCAACCAAGCGATGACGGTAAAAAGTGTAAAAACGCGTGCTCCATGTGCAGATTTGTTGTTTTGTTTACACCAATAGGCCACTTTCGATTTCCAAAAACTCTCTCTCTTTCAAAACGAGGCTAAGTGCAAAACCTCTCTTGTGAAAATGAGTTTCGCACTTCGCCTCGCTTTGAAATTGAGGCTTGCTCCAACTCGGAAATGGCCGATTGCTTCCCACGTACAAACGAATCAACCAATCAGAAGCATTACCCAGAGTTGGATGGTAACACGTCATCAGTTTGGAATTTCTCCGCTCGTTCCGCGGGAAACCAGTGGTGACGTAGCAAAATATCGGCTGTTTTCTCAGGCTACGATAAACAGCGTGAGAATTAATTTTTTCTGACGTGTCTGTAACCACGAAGCAGTATAAACTTGTATTCAGACCACTTCCTGCGTTTACGTTTTGCAATCAATAAAATTACACTGATTTGCTGAATATGTCTATTTTCTCGACTCGAAACTTCCAATGTTATCATACCTAGGACTGTAGGGTGTTGTGTTTCTCCACACGGTTTCGTGTCCGGAAAATGCAAAGGTATTCTGCATGTACAACTGTAGCTGATTGATCTTCATGGAGGACAAAATGTCGATCATAGAAAACAATGTTTCCTGAGGTGGTATATTAGAAATAAAAAAAAGAACGTTAAAAATATTATATATTATTCTTACTTTCTTGGATTTTAAAGAGGAAGAAGCTGTACGCATTTATGCGTCTTGATAAACGTGATGCTATTTCGAAAATGGTTTCAGAGATCCGATTTTGGATTCTACGGGAGAGGGTGGATGGAGAATCTTAAAGCAAGCATGCGTTACTCGTTCATGTAGAAAATATTACGAAACTTGATCCGTTGACGTACCAAGGTAGGAACACGCCCTGTGGACACATCCCATAATACTCCTCTGTATTTCAAGTCTGGCCAGTCACTTATCTGAAAAGGAAGAGGAGACATCTATCAATGGGCTTTGCCGACCAAAACCAACGACAATCAAACTACAGAAACATTAATGATTATGATACTATTTATAGAAACTTAATAAAAAACAAACAAAAACGAACACACCAAGTCAATCTCTTTCGTCTCAGTCATAATTTAATACAATGAGAGGAACTAAAAAATAATTATAAATGAATGAATAGATAAATAATAAATCTGTCTCCTTTATTCTGTCAGTTCTACACTATTTGTTTCAGTGCGCCTTGCCCACATAATAATGAATGATGATTTTAAGGGTCATTTGATAAAACTTACCTGGACCTGCGGAATTCCCGTGCCATGAAATAGCCTTAAGATCTGTAGTAACGTGTTAACAGCATACCACAAGCCTGCTAAGTCACAAGCTGTTAAAACAACCTGTTTTATACAAAGAAAAAATGATCAACCCAACGATCTGTCATGTTCCACAAAATATAAAAGCTTGATTTTGTTATTTGGTTTTGCAAAACACGAACCATTCAACTTTCTTTCAAAGCAAATAAAGGGTTCATTCATAGCCTTGGTAATTTGCGCGCAGTTCAACCTATTGTTGGTTCGGCGGGTGATTATTTCCAATTCGAACTCAAATTCTATATTAATTTGAAAAGCGATAAATAGAGAATTCAAAGTAAGCCATGAGCGTACTTTTGGTCTCGCTCCAGTTTTCACTCTCACTTCGCAAATGAACGTTTGCAACGTGGGCTGTTTTCAAAGAAAGTAAACTCAAAGACGACAGTCCATTGTACTGGCTGCCGTCGTCGAAGCATTTTCGCTTATCTCAAGGGTGGGGTAAGGGGTGGGGTAAGGGAAGGGGGAGAGTAGGCGGAGTAGGGAGTCAACCTTGCGTCAAGATAACCAGCGTCTTTGGGCGATGAAAACTAGAAGCTTACTAAAAACGGTACTTTTTTGAGTGTCAATGTATTAAGCTCGGAAATACTAGCATTGGACCGGCCCCAGGAATCAAACCCACATTCAACTTTTTAGGACAATTTTCACGTTGACAGTAAAGAGGCGTGCAGTGCTTACCTTCACGGTTGAAATACTGATTCTATAACTGTCTGATCGGCTAAACGAGTTTGGACAAATGTGACATTCTATACTGCCCGCGACACTACCTCCTCGCTCAAAATCTGTAAAGAAAAAACAAGAAAATGCAGTCCTGACTTAGTGATATCAACAACTTGCATATTACTGGGAGTAGAAACTTGAGCAGAAAAAATGAACACCACTATTCAGCAAGTGAAAAAAGAATTAAATTCAGGCACCAGAAAATTCCTTCACCAACGAAAAATTACTTAAATGGAATAAAAAACTAATAATAACGTTAAAAGCACAAGTTCTTTGTCCAAGCGGTGCTTCCATAAGGTTGTTTTTGTAGTCGCTGCAAGTCTTTAAAATCAGTCAGACAATTGCAACATTTTTTTATGAAATCTTAGAGTCTTTTAAGTTAATGTTACCTTCTCCTACGACAGTAAGTTCTAGGGTGTGGCCAACTTGTTCAAAGCTTTCTTCCAAAGTGTTCCACATCTCACAAGCTTCTTGGAAATAATCTAGTTTCAAGAAGGACAATCATAGAACTACTAAATGAATGTTACAATACATTTAACGGATGTTATTTTCTCTTTAGGCACAACCACAAAATCACAAAAAGAATCTTTTGCAGGGGGCAAGAGCAGAGCTAACAGGTGCAGGAGTTTGACTGGGCTGAATGTCAAGACTGACTTGAACAGAAACTAAAATCAAACCTCCGGTAACTTAAACGTAAAAGAGCACCAAAAATGCAAAGATTAAGTAGTCGCTTATGGGAGGTGGTCACTTATTAAGAGAACCAAGCCTTATGGGGTATTTCCGAGTTTCAATCCATGTCCATCCTTGCCAACCGTTGCAACAAACAACAAGAAACAGTTTCAATGCCTAATTATAGTCTTCAATAACAAACCTAAACCATTATTTTTGGAATTCATTTCATCCGAAGAAAGGTTTTATCTTTTTAAAAATATATCAAATAGTCTGACAGAGCCCCTTTAAAGGAAGTGGGGGATCAATTTAGGTTTTTGGGAAACTGCCTACCTACCCCTCCCCTAAGCTAACATTAACAATTACTTCTCACTTAGGGCAAAATTTTGGCTTAAGGGAGAGGTAGGTGGGCAGTTTCCCAGAAACTGGGATCCGAAGTGGGAGACTACGAGAGGTTCCAAAAGTAGGGCCGCGAATGGGATGTTGATTTTACCCACAATATATCGCGATATACCTGTTTGCAGTCCTCTGAACAACACAACTGGCAGTGACGCTGTAGGAAAAAATCTCGTGCCCTTAATCTGTGTGATCTGTTGAGGATATGGCCACAACTGAAGAAATGTTGAATCCAGAGATTCACTGTTGGCAGGTGGGGACATTCCTGATAGCAACTGCAGCTGAGATGATAAGGACAAGGGAGGGGAGGGAAGTGTTGTGTTACGGAGTACAGTGGATGAAGGAGTGCTGGTTTCAGAAGGAGCTGATTCTGTTGAAGAAATCAAGGGAGAGATTTTCTGTTAGTGTCTGTCGGCCACTTTGAAAGCCGTGAGTATTGTTGGCTTGATTGCCTCAGTGGCGGATGTAAAGAACGAGAATTACATCAGATGCACGTCAAGTCTATAATTATATTTGTAGGTCGACAGTTGATTAAAAGAAAGAGAAATGCAAGTAAAAAAGGTATTAAATTTTGCTGATGACACCTGTGGCTGGGCAATGCATAGTTTATAAAGAAAAACTATTGTAAAAAATGATGATCATTAGTGAAGTGAAATACAAATTTCTGTCTTAGTTTGTTTTTCAAATAAGTTGCTTGAGCCAATTTTCTATTATAAAAAAGACAGACGAGCTGACGCTTGAAATACACTTTCATCAGAGCAATTAGGGCTAAGTAGCACTCGAAACATCAGTTTTTCAATCTTTAACAGTGATGCAATGTTACTGGATGACTTCCCCCACAGTGAGCATCTTGCGCTCCACGCCCTCTCCGTGCTTGCCTTTGCTCCCATGAAAAACCCAAAAAAGTAATGCCTGTACAGCACGCTAAGTTATGGTTCTGCAGTGAAATTTTGTCATTAAGGGTTTTACGCTTGCCTGAAACTGTTTTGTGAAAACGACATAATCAACAGACACCTTTCTCATTTCAGTCCCCAATAAAAAACAATGACATCATCAATCCAAATGTAACTTAAAACCTGTCAAACCGGTTATGCTAGGAACAACATGAACATGATGTTATCGTAATGAGATACCTTTCCCTGACGTCATCAATGTCGATTTATTCCACATGAGTTAAAATTAAATCCACAAAAAAATGACAATTTGGTGTAGCCTGCAAGCACGCTCTTCTTGGACCAACAAGGGTAGTTTCATCACTAAATTCTTAAATTGCCCCACCTGTACAGCACCCCAGGAGAGCTTGATCACAGGTTCATCAAGGTGCGAAGAAAGTCAGTTTTACAGCCTGCCATTTGGGCAAGCTGTAGCTAGCATGTACTAGGCCAAAAGTCATTTCAACTAGCCTCAAAATCCTTTTTGATTAGCAGGATTGGTTTAATACAATCCTTCTGTAAATTGAATTTCCCACAAAAAAACACTTGCCCGTCGGGCAAATTAAGAACAAAAATCACTAGCCTGATAGCAAAATCCACTAGCCCCGGGCTATCGAACACGACTTTCTTTGCACGCTGCTCACAGTGTGCCATGTACTACTTCAAACAATCCATTGTTGTTTTGAGGACATTTCTTACAAGAAAGTTGCTATCTTTTGAAGAGTGACCGAGACGATATACCTGAGTCTGTAGTTTGATCATTGATTGTTGAATCACCATTTGTCACAGGCTCAGCTTCTTTTATAACAGGTGATGTGAGCAGCTGCCTCATTTCTTCAGAGTTTACTAAGTCTAATGCTGTTTGATCCTTGTGTGCACTAATGTGGACAAGAGAGAAAAAATTGAAAAGTCAGACCTGTGTGAGCTGCTGTGCCCTTAAAAAATAAAAACAGAAAACAAACAGAGTGGCAGAAGATGCTCTTTCCTGCAACAATATGATAAATTTCTTACATGCTACTTGTACATTTTGTGGTTATATAAGGCATCTGCAAAATGGCATTGTTTTAAGATGCCTTGACCCAGTATTTTGGTAGGAATACCCTCCACATTTGGACCTCTTATACATAAAAAGCTTGGTCTTTATTGATAATCCATTATAAGACATGGATTACCCACAAACTGAACTTCACAGAGATTTGAGTCTGCTTTAAGCCAGCAGTACACATGGTGCTGAACAGAAGATCAAGACTTCTCCACAGGTTTAGACAGGAGAATTTCACAGGGCACCCAAGTAATATTATCATGCAACATACCCTTCAGTTGCCTTGATATCGTATTTAGCTCCATGCTGCAAGAGTATTTTAGCGATATCTAGGTCACCTCTGGTGACAGCATCATGCAGTGGTGTTACCCCAGCTTTATTGGTTACATTCACCTTGGCTTCATGTTCTGAAAATGCAGAACCAAATCAAAGAAAAGACATGTGATAACCAGTAAATAATGTTATTTCATTACTATTACTCCAATATTGAAGGGACGTCTGGATGTGTTAATTCTACATCATTGATCAGTGAAAAGTTTTTAATTTTCAAGTTGAAAGCAGTTAAACTCAAGCCTAAACAAGAACTAGTTTTAGACAAGGAGAGAAGACATTCTGAAAGATATAAAACTTTAATATAAACCTACCACAGAGAAGTTTGACAATGTCAGCATTTCCATAACTAACAGCCCAGTGAAGAGCTTTGTTATCACTTGTGGCACCATCACTGGCATTAACGTTAACTCCTGCCTTCAATAGTTTGCGCACTCTGGGAACACTACAAAACATCAAAAATAGTATAAATAAAAATGAATCCAACTACCACACCACTACTGA
Organism: Porites lutea; assembly: GCF_958299795.1. Classification (NCBI taxonomy): domain Eukaryota; kingdom Metazoa; phylum Cnidaria; class Anthozoa; order Scleractinia; family Poritidae; genus Porites; species Porites lutea. The sequence continues at coordinate 23,885,426 of NC_133207.1, forward strand.
GGCATGGCCTTGAAACAGGGACATAGGACAGATGAAATGGTGACAAATGACATGAAGATGGCTTAAAACTGCAATAGCGACAGAGAAAAGTGCAAAATACAATAGTAAAATATCAACAGCGACATGGCTTCCTCCTTAATACGAGAAACAGCAGGTTTTGAAATTCAGACTAGGGACATGGGTAAACCCCACCACCCCCTCCCCCCAAGCTCCCCCTTCCCCCCCCCCCCCCTGAGAGGGAGTAATTACTACACCACCTCCAATCCCGCCTTCCTGTGGTAGTAAATATATGAATTTGCTTAAATATTGTGCAAAGAATAAATTATGTTTGTTTTGTATTTCTCTATTAAATTAGCAAGTTAACAGTCTCTCGTATTTAAGTTAAAGACATTGATCCACTGCATGTACATACTGATACATACATGTAGAGCGGTTTTCACTTGACTGTCGTAAAACCAAAACCAAAGTAAATACACTAGCTAACCAACCAAAGGGCGTAGTAAAACCAAAACCAAACCAATTCCTCAATTACTTTCGACAGTCAAGTGAAAACCGCGCTAATAAAATTACATTGTATCTGGTAATGAACTAACTGAAGTTACACACCAGTTGATGATTTAAAAATGCATCCAGTGTAACTCCATTTGCATGTTAACTGTGGTATTCAGTAAAGGGCAAAACAGACAACTTTCCAGAAATGCAAATGAAACCACAACAGATTTTTGGGATTTCATTATATTTACAAGTCTATACATGTACATTAACAACATCGAAAGAGTATTAACTTGAAACAGGTCTCCAAACAAAAAAGGAAAAAGATGTCTCCTCAAAATAAAATGATGTTGTGTGGTAATATAGGATAGCTATCAGAGTGCAGACAATTTATGATAAATTTTTACAAGCATCAGCAAATATACAGAGGAAGCAAATAATTTCTCTGCATATTTTGACTTAACTGAAAGGAAAATTTAAGTACAGATTTCATGTTACTTAGTTAATACAATAAATCTTATTCAATTCACTGTTAATTCAAGAATAAACTTTATTGTCAGCGTAACGTAATTGACCACCTTTAACACTAAATCACTTGACAATGTTAAAATAAATTAGAGCGGTTTTCACTTGACTGTCGAATTGGGATTGGTTTTGGTTTTGGTTTTGGTTTTACTACGTCCTTTGATTGGCTAGTGTATTCAGTGTATTTACTTTGGTTTTGGTTTTACGACAGTCAAGTGAAAACCGCTCTAATATCACAATACTTAACTACAAGTACCATACATATTGGACTCTCTCACTAGTTTTAGAATTTCAAACTTGCATAAAAAGCTAAAAGCATGTTTATGTCTTTTGATTTCCTTTCATGCATCTCAGGTGCATTCTAATTACCATAAG
>NC_133207.1:23894317-23964317 GCF_958299795.1 Porites lutea
AATCCGCCCATTTCTAGAACGGGGTATCAATTTTAGGGGAAATTATTTTTTAAAACGGGGTGCCAATTTGGAGTCCCGGGCGGCACATACCCACCCAAAAAATAACCAAGTGCCCCCCCGGGCATCATCCAAAAACTGGTTAAGGGGTTTTCCGTGACGCGAGATGGGTCCCAAATTATCAGCGTGTTGCGTGAAGGAGCCTAGCCTGCGAGCAGGCTCATTTGTGCGAATTCGGGGAAAATTATTTTGGCGGAGCCATGGGCCATCCTCGGCCCCCCAAATTTTCCCCGAAGTCGCACTAGATCGGGCCCAAATTAGCCGCGTGAGGCGTGATTCGGCATAGCTGGGTGGTGCGTGATTTGCTATTTTCACAACACGTGACTCATCATTCATTCATAGTTTATTTGGTAAAGCAGGTTCAGTTAAAAAGCAGCTAAAGCTGATGTGGACCTGCTGATAAATTATCTATTGATGATATACAAATGAAATAAAAAATGTACAGAAAATAGTACATGAAAAAAATAAATATACAGTAGTAAGATAAGAGACTAAAAGTTAAGAACAATTAAAATACAATTTCATCTTGTCGACATTTATATTGTCGAACAGGGGTCTATTTTCCTTAAGAAGCTTTTTAAAAATGTTTAGACTTGCTGCTCTTTTAAAATTGTCTGGAATGGAGTTCCAAAACAAAGCTCCCCTGTATCTTAATGAATTCCTGCCCACCTCTAGGTTAAAGCGGGGAACCTGAAACTTAATGCTATTGCGTAGATCATAACAGCAATCAGCTACAACTAAAAAGCCTAATTATATTACCTGGTAACTCAGATTTGTAAACTTGATACATAAAAGTCAATAACTTTCTTCATGAAATTAATCGATTCCCATCCAGCTATTTTTAAAGCTTCTTGGCTGCTAACTGATCAGATAGCCTATAGATAATCTTGGCTCCCCTGGGGTGATTTTCTTTTTAGATTTCCGTGATTGGCCACTATCTGGTTCTATTTGACTAGAAGTACTTCCATTAAAAACAGATAGTCATGACATCATTTTCTGGTCCTTTTTCTCGTTTCTGAAGTTTTTATCTCCTGTCAAAATGGTACTCAGTATGACTCTCTATTTCCAGGTCGTCAACAACACCGGATCAGTAGAGAACTCTTTTTTGTACAATTCTAAGGTCATTCAATTAACTGTTAACGGGCGATCCTTCCCAAAACGAACGCTGAAAACAATTTATTATGGCTGATTCATTTAATGGGCTGAGATATTACCGTGTACACTTAATGCAATTACACCACATTCACGTGTCATTTTTTCCCTACGATGCGCGATGACGTACAAAATGTCTGCGTGATGCGTGATAGGTGCTCCACCCTCCCCTCCCCCCCCCCCGGCCTCCTTTGCCAATCTGTACCAACATAGCCCAACAAGACTCGTTATCATTGGCTCTCCTACTCGCTCCTCAACCCTAGGAACGAGGTTGATGGATCCAACAAACCCCCCAACACACCCCCACCCTCGCGGGACTGTCCGCTGGAAAAAAGGTCTCCCCTTTGGCTTTCACACACCTGCTTTACAGTACTGCATCCCTTTGCTTAACCTTTGAAATGAAGGTGATTTAATTTTTCCGGAGGACAGCCATACAATGCGTCTGCTTGAAAAATTTTCATCCTTTGTACACTTCAAATCGTAAAAAAAAAACCACTAAAAAACGTAATTCAACATTACATCTTTACATCAGAATGAAGCCTGCAAATGGTACTCCTATTAGGCGTAACCTCCCGGACGCAAGCCAGTATATAGAGAGTACCCCATTTTTACGGGATTGTGGTGACAGATTGTCCTAATTCTAATGCAGGTGTATGACTGTGAATTTTATTCGTTTCACAATGGCAAAAGACATCGCGTAAGAGTGAAAGTTGTTCCAAACAAAAGAATAAATTAACCTCAACATCATCTCTCACTGAGATCATGATAACCAAGAGGGAATAATGATACTAACATGTGTAAAAAATTACGTCACAATACAGATAACCAGATTTTTCTAGAGATCTCTAAAGAGAAGAAGAACATCATTTGAGATTCAATGATTCATTTTGGAGTAAAATGTTGAAAGTTGTTCGAGTGGTCTAAGAAAGAAGAAACCCTTAAAAATCAACAAGGATCGGGAGTCATGTCCAACATATATATAAGCACAGATAGTTTAATTTTCTGCTTTATTTTCAAAAATACTGATGAGACGACAACAATAACTTTCCTCTTTACATCTTTATTTTTGCACGGCCCTTACGCTGACACGAGTTTATAACTTAGCTAGTATTTTCTTTGCCTTGAGTTTTTCAATAAGCTCCTTGACAGCATGCTCAAGGGCTCCTTGTGAACTCTGATAATGTTTAGCTTTCACACTGGTTCCACTTTCCACATCCCATGCTGTTCCATCGTACACCCACTTAAGCTCGTGTATGCGACCCTCTGCCTTGTAGATGATCAAACGACCCTGAAAATTTAGCTGAACAAACATGGTAGAACAGTGAAAACAATACTCACTGTGTTGTCCGAATGATATGAAGAATTATGAAGATATAGGAGGCTGTTATCCCGGGGGGGGGGGGGGCACTTGGGTATTTTTTGGGTGGGTATGTGCCGCCCGGGACTCCAAATTGGCACCCCGTTCTAAAAAAAAATCCCCTAAAATTGATACCCCGTTCTAGAAATGGGCTAATTTTTTATACCCCGTTCTAGAATTCGCCCTAAAACTGAAACCCCGTTCTAGAAATAGGCCAGTTTTTTATACTCCGTTCTAGAAAGTTTGTAAATTGAAATAGCCCTGTTTTTTAAAAAGATGTTTCTTTATTTGTTCGACTTATACATCAAGTAAATGCTTCTTCATAAACAGCAACAATTTTAAGCAGAACATAAAGCCGTGATCGCGACAATTTTTTATACCCCGTTCTAGAAAACGCCTCTGAAATGGATACCCCGTTCTTAATCAGGAGCTTCAAAATCACGACCCCGTTGGGCGGCACATACCCGTATAGGTAATGTATGGGAGTACCCCCCCCCCCCCCCGGGGCTGTTATCCACCAAGGCGGAGGGCCGAGGCTGGATCCCGGGGTACTGGAAGCGAGAGAGGAAAGGCCAGGATATTGGAGTTCAAAAAGAATGGAAGCAAGAGACATTTGGCAATCGAAAAATGGCTAAGGGTGGGGGGGAAGCCAAGAAACTCAAAGGCGAGGCCCCGGAATGCGAAATGCGGTAGGCGGGAGTTTCGTATCACAGACGGTGTAGAGTGTCTGCACGGGCTAGCAAGCACGCAAATAACGCGAGTGGTACCAAAATTGCCATATAGTGACTTGGGAGGGTGGTTGTTTTTACAAAGATGTGACTGAAACATATAACGTCATCGACCAGTGACTACGTGGCGCATTGAATATCTTTTATAAGACCTTATTATCAATTTTCGTCCCTTCTTAACTATATTACGTATGCAAAACCTCACAAGCGAAAAGATCAACCTGAATCCGCTATGCGTTAAAGATTTTAGAAAAAAAACTTGTGAAAACGAAAGAGGTAATTCTCCCGTGACGTGTCACAAGAAAGTGAAATTGGAAAAAGCCGGAGGTGGAAACCAAAGATTGTTTCCCTCAGGTCCATACTCCTGCGTTTTGTATCACTAGTGTTTCAAGGGCACGACCTCCAGAAAATTGCAAATATCAATCCCCAGCAAGAAGCCACACTTTCGCTATGGAAAAAATTAGTTCCCCGAGAGAGCGCCGGAAATGGAGCCTACATGTTCTTGGTTAACACCTAAAAGGCGCTTCGCCTAACGTGCGTACGGAGTCACACTAGCCGGGAAATAAAAAACGCACCCATAAGTGAGTTTAGCACCTTGAATTTCCTTAAAAGTAGCTAATCTAGGTAACAATTTCCTTTACGGTTAACTCTTTTTTACCCTGTTTACGGCTAACGGTTAAAGTTTTTCAATTTTTACGGCTATCGACTACATTTTTGGCCGTTTTACGCCTATCGGTTTACCCCATTGAGACCCTCTTTGAAAGCAATTGATAACTTAAAAATGGAAACTTTTTTCTCCGTATCACGCGGAATTTCCGCTTCCGGCTTCAGATTCGTTCTGATAAAGGGCTAAAGTTTTTTACCGTGTAAAATTTACTTAATCAATCATTTGATGAAACCAAACTTTAGAGCTTCTCTTTCCTATCAATAATGTATCATAGTTTCCTAGAAAAACTACGAAGCCGTTCATTCCCATTTCTTTACCCTGCACGCGAAAACAAACCAACTACGTGACTAACACGCCACGCGAAGGACTTCGTTCGTAAGTGCTAAAAGCCATGCTAGAAAGAAACCTCTGCTCGCACGTCACTTTTATTATATATCGAGGCAATGCGTCGTAACCAGAAAATGAGTACTAGATTAATTCATTAATTGATATCACGCCAGATGTAAATACGGTCAACTCTCTCGTGTAAGCGACAGCCCTTGGTGCATGACAAAGTGATCGCGGCTTACGAAAAGTGGTCTCTATGAGAGAGTTGAATGTACAAGCAAAAATTTACCTGTCCGGATTCGCCAGTGACGCGTTTAAGGAAAGAATAAAGGGATCCCAGATCCTGAATAACATCCATTTTGACAACAACTGTGAACTGAAATCATAATAATAATAATTATTATACATTGTAGTCACCATCTGTCTTCTCATTGGCTAAAAGCCTACAGTTAATTCTGGGAAACAGCGCAACCTACGGCTGAGGCTGATAACACTAACCGAGACCTTGATTATTCCGGATATCACAAAAACCTCATCCAATAATTGTTTAAAATTCGCGAGATCATCTTATTGAGATTTTGAATAAGAGGTCGGAATTTACGGTAACGTATTTGCTAATTGAAGAGTTGTGGCTGAAGTGTCCTACCTTGAAGACAAACTATAAAATGGCAGATGCTGAAGCTGCTAATAGCAATCACCGAACTGTGAAATATATTAATATACTCCTGTTTACGCGGGGTGACGTAGTCAGCCAGCGTTAAAAATTCGGTAGCGCATTCCTTTCGTCGTCTTGGTAGTCAAAAAATGCCCCCCCTTTTTTAACTTTCCCGTATCCCGAGCCCGTCCCGAAAAAAATGTGTGATTTTTGTTGGCTGTAACTTTGAATCACGTGCAAGTCAGGTTGGATTGCACAAGCAGAAAAAAGATACTGCGTCAGCAAAGAAGGGAAAAGTAAGATTACAGCGTAGCTCTAGGAGGACGACTAGTAAAGGCTGTGCACTAGATCTAACGGCGTAAGACTTGGCCTCGGGCGACTGAAAATATTGTCTAGGTGGCCCAGCCGGGCGACTTGCTGGTGTTGGTTTCTTGTTTCTGTTGATTTACAGTCAAACAGCTAAGAATGTCTAGAATTTATTACTTGCGAAATCGTAGCTCGATCGGTGGCTTCACGGCTTAAAAAGAACGCCCCGCTCGCTACGAAACTCTTGAGGTCGACTTGTTAGTAGCAATAAGTAGCATGTCTATCAAAAAGCTTTAAGAAAATGTTGCTAAATCGGGACGCGGCACGCGTTGTATTGATGTTCAAAGGTCGTTTCACGTGAATTCACATGTAACATAATCCTTAACTATGAACATGACAAGCTGCACAGTTTTCGATAGAAACAGCTTTTCATAATAACATTGAAATTTTTCCTTCAAATTAGGATGGTTCATTAGTTAGTGTTTCTAAACAAATTGTTACTTTTACTCTGACAGGCGTAAAGTACGGTCGGCGACGCAAAACTATAGTTTTGTATTTTGAAAAATCGCTGAATAAACACGGGAGTCTTTTCTGTTAGTTAAATATTTTTACCTTTTTTTACTGCTGAGTCTGCGAGGCTAAAACATAACTAAGATTGTTATTCCAGTAAAATACGATGTATAAAAAAGAAAAGAGACGACTATTATTGTGATTGTTCTAGAATCGGGTATAAAGGGGGTATAAATCTATGAAATCCCGCATTGTCTTTCGTGTCGTGACAAGGCATTACGTATCACCACAGGGCGCCCACACAACCTGTTTGTGTAGCCGATTGTTATTTTATAGTAAATGTACTGGATTTACCGTTTGCTTCACCTATAGCGATATATTGCTAACTATGTATATAAATCAATGATAAATAAACGTTGAATTACCTTACCTGTGGTGTATAGTCGTCCTTTTGCCTCAAAAGCGGTTTTTTGAGCGATTTTGAATGAATTTGAGTTCGCCGTTGACTGTTCCATATAATATATTATATGGAACAGTCAACGGCGAACTCAAATTCATTCAAAATCGCTCAAAAAACCGCTTTTGAGGCAAAAGGACGACTATACACCACAGGTAAGGTAATTCAACGTTTATTTATCATTGATTTATATACATAGTTAGCAATATATCGCTATAGGTGAAGCAAACGGTAAATCCAGTACATTTACTATAAAATAACAATCGGCTACACAAACAGGTTGTGTGGGCGCCCTGTGGTGGGAACTTCCTTATAAGAGGCTAATGGGGAGATATGCCGCTGGATGGGGTCGCATTTTCACGACTGGATTGACTATAATGGGGTTGCATTTTCAAAAGAGTTACTAGAATGGGGCCGCACATTTTCGGCTTTGTTGTTCATATTTACGGTTAGCAAACGTACCAGGATATTTGTACTGTAGGTGAAAAGTAAAATGTTCTTCATTCAATTTATTAAAAAATGGGTCAATTCATTTTTTGATGACCTATTTAAAGGACTGATAAGGTAGATAAATAAATAGAAAGTGACTCAGTTGGGATCGCAAAAATTACATATTTGCCCAAGAGTGACTAATATGGGCTCTAGGGGCTCTGAGATGTCAGCGGCACATACCCAGCAAAAATTACCCCACACAACCCCCCGGGGGGCACCGCGGTTTCGTTGAAATCATAACAGTTTTCCTGGAAAGCTCCACGGGATCCCAGTCAATCTTGATAAGCAAATTTTCTTTTCAACCTAAATCAAAATGATTATTTAAAAGAATAGTGCCCTTATTTTTGACCCCAATTTTCTTTTTTATAAAAAAATACATAAACAGACCAGAATCTTACTTTTTCATTTAAAAAACATAAAATATTTGGCGGCGTTGCCCATGTTTCTCATGGCACGAAAACTTACTTTCATATGACAACATGCGGGGTTTTTTTTCGCACGCTCAGGAGGTCAAAGGAATGTGATTTTTCATGAAAAAAATATTCACAAAATTCTGCTTTACTTGTTAAGAAAATAATTTGTTTAATTTTTAATAATTAACTAACAGCTCATGGATTTATTAATTTGGGCGACCAACTTGGAGGCCCGGGCACCCCAGCTAAAAATGCTTTGGGAACCCGAAGGGCTCTCTGAAATCTTCCCTAGAGCACAGCCTTGCAGCCCTGTAGTTATTGGAAGTATGATACATTACATGTTATTGTTGAACGTGAAAGTGCACTTTTTGAGGACATTAGTAAAGCAATGCAAATTTTAGTGAACTATCCAATACTCCTAACATATATGGTGGTAATATTGATGTAAGTTTTGTTTTGAGTAGCAAAGGAACCCTTGTGTGTAACTCATCTTCTAGTGTATTAGTCCTTAACAGAACATCTCCGTCTCTCCTGCACACATTTGTTGCATACACTACTGTTTACACCAACACATCCCGCGTAAGCGTCTTCGGGCGTCTTCTTGTTCAATTAAGGTTGCTTCAGAGAAGAATGATACATGATGCATGATCCATGTTTCACTAACCCGCGGTACATTATTGTAGCAAGTCTAGTAAATTACCGTAAAATTCCGAAAATAAGCCCCGGGGCTTATATTTTTCAAAGGCCCTTTTTGAGGGGCTTATTTTTGGAGAGGCTTATATTCGGAGGGGCTTATCTACGGAGGGAAATTTGCGTAACAAAATCGATTGGGCTAGCCTTAAAGTTGGAAGTAAATTTGCCGTTTTTGTTTTGATTTACTTTGTATTTGAGGGCAATTTTCCAAGTACAAGCCCCGGGGGGCTTATATTTGGAGGGGCGATTTAACGGGGTTTTTTTGCGTTACCGGATTGGGGGGCCTATATTTGGAGGGGCTTATTTTCGGAATTTTACGGGTAGGTGCCCGCAACGAGCCTAGGAACCTAGAAAGCAAACGCTGCTGACGATTTTATGGTATGCCAGCAGAAAGTTAAGACAATTTATTTCAAAACACTAAATCCTAGGCTTTTTTAATTGAAGACAGTGATTTGAGGTTAGGTTTTTCTCTTTGGTAACTATGCAAATGCTGCAAATTTTCAACGAGTTTGCTTGGCTCTTGCCCGTGGGAATTTTGGATGCAGTTAAAAAAATCAAATTCAAGGCGTTTCTTGAACTACAATAAATAACTTAACATTTTGTGTTTATCTATTTTTGAGGCATTTTTTTAAAAATTGAATAAAAAAAGAATAGCGTTGATTTGCTTTATTGAAATAACCAGCCTTCTGGCCCATGCAAAACGCAGCTTATTCAGGCGGTAAAACCCTATTCATTTAATGTTGTCGTACTGTGAGATTTTAGAAATGATATTTTTCAACTCGCTCATGCTTAAGAATTTTAGCAACCATTTGACTTGACAGTTCTCTTAAATGCCTTCTCACAAATGGTCTCCATTATTTCAATGAACGTAAACAAGAATGAACTTCCCGCTACAAAAGGGTTTACCATAGTGCACTGCAGGCTTTGAAACATGGTTCACGGGAGCAACCTTAATTGAAATAGGCGTATATAACGAGAAATGTGGCCGTGGATTCTCAGAAAGGGACAAATCCCTGGGACAAGGGGATTCGAGGAATTTAATACAATGTTTGAACGAGGAGGCGTGGGTGTGGGACAGACAAGCACTACAAACTGCTCATTCAGCTCTAAAGAATTCAGTTAAGTTAAGGACCCTGAGCAGTTATTGCTGCGAGCATACCATTTGTGATTGTCCGTAGTCAGTGAGACAGTGTTGGACATGAATGAGTCAGTGGCGGATCCAGGGGAGAGGTCCTGGCACCCCCTTATTTTTAGCCCCACCCCTCCCCCCCCCCCCTCTTATCCCAGGCTCTGGATGACCATGCCCCAACCCCTTATCTGAAGGTCTGGATCTGTCACTTGTAATTTGTATTTGTATTTTATTTTATTTTTACTCCATCCTATAATACATTAGTTGTACAATATCAATTGGTACAAAGTTGCTTAAACTACGTGTACATAATAATAATAATAATAAAAGAAGAAAATTAGAATAGAGAAGGGCACATTATAGTAAAACTAATCATGGCCCTTTAACAATATTGACTTTATTCTTTTGTAGTTTTGTTATTCATTAAAACACACAAAAAGCCAACAAATAACGCAAACTACCCAGCTTCAAAAAACACGGCAATATTCATCGCTGACCGCTGACCATAATAATCACTTGTAATTGTCCTGTGTGGGGCTCAAGCGCTTTATATATGCGTTCTTCTCTGGACGGGAATTTTTTTTTCCTTTCGCCATTTTCACATAGACCATAATGCTCCTTGTTTACCCCTCAAAATTTTGCATAACCTTTATCTTCGATTTCTCTTGGCGCGACTGTAATACCCAGGAGAAGAATAATTGGAAACAATGGTTATACAAAATTTTGGGGGGTAAACAAAGTGCATTATTGTTTATAGCGAATTGATGGATGGACGACTTCAAGTTTTTGTCCATATCAGTATCGGGCCTGGGTACCTTTTCTCTCGATCATCACCGCAGCCATTGTAAAATGAGGATACGTTTAAAGCTTGCGTACTGCACTAACACTCACTATTGTAGCCTTCAAAAATGCCATGATGTATTTCTTTTGAGGTTTTCTTCACTTAATCTTGAAGTTTAAGACTACTGATAAGTGTTTTCCGTTCCAAAACATGATTATTGCAAATTTCTCTATGGTCGGTGGGCAGATCCATTAAAAGAGAATATGTGTCTGAAGCCTGGTGTGGTGCTCAATTCATTGCCCTCTTCAAAAGATGGTAGGATGATTTGCTTTGGAGGTTTCTTTTCACATTATGTTAAAGTTTAAACAGTTTAACAAGTGTTTCCATTTCCAAAATGTGACAATAAACCTCTCTCTGCTAAATTGTTATTCAAATTCTTTCTTTGATCTCTGCCTGCAGTGAGTTATTTCTTACAGATCTTGCAAACAAACCTCAAGTCTCTACTTAGCATGCACTAAACAAAGCTTCTGACTTAGTCCTATCTAACGACCAGGAAATTTTAAAAGAAAAATTTGTAGCTAAAATATTTTATGCATTTATGGCTGAAAAAAATCGCCACAGAGACCTTTAACTCTATTACACTAGAATCAAAATTTAAATTCTTAACTTGTTCGGCTTTGTAGACTTCCTGTGGGGAGAAGTTGTATAAAGCATCTATTAAATTCAATATTGTAATATCAATTCCCTGATTTTCGTGACCAAAATGTTTTATTGAGTATAAGATACTAAAAGGAGAAAACTGAAGCTGATCACTCTCTGGGATTATTGGGTTATCAATCGGTCACAGACAAACACATGAAAACAATAGAGATGGCCCCTCTCTCCTGAATGACCTGAATGGCATAAATGACAGACATCTCTGCAACAACGTTTTATTAAAATTAAGACAGGTGACAATGCATCTGCCAATGCAGAACTTATAAATTCTATGCTGAATTTCTAATTTTGTGATGGAGAATCTTGTCGATATCACAACCTTGTGAGAAACACCAACAATGATATATCAACAAGGCTGCCTTGTCTGAAAACTGCAAAATAAAACGGGATCAATTATGACTTCCATCTTTAGTTTTATTATTGACTGTACTGTAAATCGGATCTAATGGAAGCCCGAAGTGTTTTCTTGATTCTAAGGGTCCGAGAGGGGGCGTTTAATATATCGAAGGCGTTTTAACAATATCTACAAAACTAATGTGCTATCGGCAAAAACATCAAGAGAGTTTATAAATAACCGAATTTCTAGTCCATCAAGAACTAGGCCGTCTAGAGATCCTTATCCGCGCTCTTTCAAATCTCAACTTCGATTTCAGAATATCCTCGTTGAGGGTTATTGTGTTGCCATCGTTTGTCTATCCTCACTTTGAACTTGAAAGTTGAAGAAGATGCAATGCTCTCACCTTTGTCAATCAAGCAATTGTCAAGGTCGGCGTCTATTATAGGTAAGGGACGTTTGTCTAATACAAACTTAACATCGTAAGGGGGCGTTTATTAGACAAGAGGCGTTTATTTGAAAGGAAGCGTCAAATAGATCGTATATTAAATATGGTATTCATATTTTGCTGGTGTCCTCAAAGCCAACGAGGAGCACTAGCACAAGCTCAGGCTAGAGAACTCTAGACTGAGCTTGAGAAGGTCATCATTCAGGTAATTCATGCAGGTTATTTTATCGTTAGACGGCTTCTATTCAGTATGACTGAGTTTCGCTTACTGAAATAACACCATCAACATCCGTGCTACAAGATCAAAAAAGAGTTGAGCAACCATTATTCTAATCTACGACTTAGGTAAGCATTAGGTAACTAGCAAAGTTTTCTTTAAATTCACTGCCATTGACTAGTGCAGGAGTCGACCAATACACGGGAAATGGATGGCTCCTGTCGGTACACAACACAACGCTTCTCGCTGTCGCTTAAATTCATCTTTGAGGCCTTTTAACATAACTTATCACAAAGCTGTTGAGAAACTTTGGAAAGAAAATTATTTTTATTTCACAGAACAACTAAAAAATTACGTAGTAATTCTGTGTTTAAGTTTTCATTTACCCTGCTATTTGGAGAGAAACAAAACTTCTCAGAAGCTGCGCTGTCAAATCCTAACTTAGCCTCCCCGCAGACGTCCTTTGGGGTTCGTTTGTCACGCATTCATTTCTCCCCCACGGACCTCTGCTAAACACAGCCGACATTTACGTTCTGGATTGTTTGAATAAGCCAATAAGCGGTTAGTCATTAGGGCCATTTATACGAGGAAAAATAAGACACGTCTTACATAAGACGCGTCTTAAATAAGACGCTAACTTTCCGTATAAACGGCACATTTCGTCTAAAATAAGACGCGGCTTAGCTAAGACGCGTCTTATTAGATAAGACATGCTCGTATAAATGGTACAGTTCGCGTCTTATTTAAGAACGATTTTTCCTCGTATAAATGGCCCTATTGTGTCACGATCAGCCAATCACGGGCTGTGATATAAGTGAAACGGCACCTAGGAATTATTTCTCGGTTTTTTAGAGGAATATTTATGCCATGCCTATGTATGGATGAGACTCCGAAGAAAGTAATAAGAAGCGAATTTTTTTTTTTTTTTTTTTTGCAGCTGTAATTTAGGAAAGGACTAAGTTCGTGTGTTTAGAAAAAGCGCAGTCGACATCGTTGGGCTCATCAAACGTGCTGTGCTTTGTATTCTTGAACTTCAAGTGAATTATTTATTTGCACAGCTATCTTCTACCAGAGACCACTCAAACGTTTTGAAAAACTCACAGAAATGATGCAATAAAGCTGTAGTCAGCTGTATAGTTTTTTCTGAAGTTGTTGTAAGTATATAAGTACCTAATGTGCTTTTCTTTGAAAGACTTCAGACAACAGTCTCCGAGACGAGCGCGGAGCGGTTTTCAGCGCGGTCGAAAACGATAATTACTATTAACTCTGTATATATTCGAAGTATTAAGAAAAGAGAACTTGTAAACGTGTGTAAGGAAGATTTTCAAAGCATTCTTCGAAAACAATGGCCGTTCCTTTTTGGCGAAATGTAATTCCACAAAGGTCATGGGTCGCGGACCAAGGACCACTACGCGAAATTTGGTTATATTTTTTCAAGAGTCGGTAAAACAAAAATTCGAAGTCTACAGCAATGTGCTTCCAACGGCAGAAAAAGGTTTATCTTAAAACTTGTTCTGCAAAAGGCACGTCTTCCCGTTGCGTTTTATTTATTCACAAGCTGAGTAAACATGACCACGGTGCCGCGGAAGTCCAAACTTCAAGCTATAACGACAAATTAACCTACCTGTCAACAAACTTTAATCTCGCTCCATAATTAAATCTTGAACCTTTCATTTTTCATTGTATTTTTATTATTTCTCGACGAAATATTTAATCATGCTCGGGAAAGTCGCGGACCAAGGACCACATGCACATACTAACTGTACAAGTCACTCGCTAACGTTTCCTCCACCGATCGATCTTCAACCAAGCTTCTGGGCTTCCGTAAACAACAGAGAAAGTCCCTCTCTCGACAACCCTCATATTCTCGTTGCTATTATCACTGAGCGTTACAGCATGAATACCAATATTTTCCAGCTTTATAGCTTGATCTTTCAAGATTTACCAGGGGGCGAAAGTGCGGCCCTAAAACATGGAATCCGGAATCCGGAATCCGGAAACGGAGTTGCAGTGCAATAACCCACACTACGGCAAACCTTATCAAGACACAACAGTATCAAGAATATATGAAGGGAACTGCCAAGAAATAAAGCGAAAACAATTTCTTCTTGGATTGTACTAAATTATGCAATGTGAAATTCTTTAACTTTCTATCATTGATATTTGATTCCGTATTCCGTTTCTGTTTCCATTTCCGTTTCCCTTTCTGTGATTCCGTTTCTGTTTCCGGATTCAATGTTTTAGTGCTGCCGGGAGCGAAACAACAACAACTATAATGTCCAGTAGTTCCACGCACTGTGTCGCAAACAAGCAGCAAAGCTTGATAGATAAGGGATTTGCCAAATCCCGTGAGCAAATTTATAAACTCATCGGTCTTCGCTATAAAATTTGCAGGATAGCTTCTCTCTGATACTTGTTTAACTCTGTATTAATTACAAATTTCTCGCACACCCGATCAAAATTATTTTCTTACTTCTAGTCTTCGTAAGAGTTAAGTATAATACACATTTTTGTTGACTAAAAAACTATCAAACAAAAGCAACCAAATTATTCAATGTTGGTCGGATATAGTCATGCAAACACATTGTTTATGCAACTGAGGTCTGAAGTATACGTTTAAAGCGTCAGCAGTTGCCTTTGCAGTACGGCTATCTAAATGAAAGAAACTTGCACAGTTAATAACCGCACTAGAGGAAAATATTGCTAGAGGAGGGTGTCTCTTGATAACTTTTACGGAATTGCAAATTGGTAAGAATATGATTATTTTGTGACTCATATCGCCAACTCATTTTTGGTGATCAGCCTTGTTTAAAAATCTTTTTTATTATTATTATTTTAGAATAAGGATGATCATGGTGACCGGTAGGCGGTTTTTGGTTCGTTTAGGATGAACATTTTGTTTTTGTCTTAGATAGATAGTTTTTTTTAACTTTTTTATTTATTTGCAAATTAAGGGAGCCGTGTTATTTAAAATTTCATGGTTATTAATCTTTTTGACTAGCATTCTATTTACAAAATGTTCAATCATCCTTTTTATACCGTAAATCCTCTATTAATCCCCCCGGGGTACTTATTTTTTCAAGCACTTTTTAGGGGGGGGGGGGCTTAATAGAGTGGGGGAGGGGGCTTAAAAAAGAGAGGGGGGCTTATTTAATTTAGCGAAATGCATTGTGACTTGACTTGTGGAGTTACCAGGTGCTATGAAGAAAATGGTAACAATTCTCCACGCAGAACTAGAGCATAAAGTTGAAAAATAATAATAATTATTCATTAATTTCATATTAATTTTGTCTTTTAGACAACCTGGCGACCAATGAATAACTGTTCGCGTGGCTCGGATGACCACTTAAAATAGCGGTCACGTCTCCAGTAGGAGACATAAAAAAAAAAAACGTGTCCACTCAAATACACTCAAATAAAGTGCATCTTTTTTCTTTTCCTTCTTTTCCCGAGGAATTTGAAGCAGCGCGTCACGGTGGTGTGGTGTCTTATTCCTGGCTATTGCTGGTTTTCAGTGTCATGCCATTCAAAATAGATCAAAATAAAAATCAAAACCGTTCAACAGATAAAGTCCAGAATCTGGGAAATGATAGGAGGTACATATACAAAGACCCTCGCCAAGATTCAGCTCAGAGGAATGTGTCATATACGAGATATCCGACACCCAAAATTATAGAGATTTGTATGGAGACGCCATGCTGGTGCTCACCTGGATGAGCTCCAACATGGCGGACGGAAACTCGTAAATATTAAAGTAGTACTTTTTCTAATACATGAACTGTTTAGATAGCAAAATTTCCTGAAATAAGTCATTTTTTAACCTACATGACTGCTCTCTTGGACGTCATGTGAGTGTCGCGTCACGCAAAACCTTAGAAATTCAAGCGTACTCTATCACAAAACCAAGAACCCTTTTGAAGCGAAAATTGGTATAAAAATTAGTTTTCAGCTGCTCTAATGCATCGTGAAAGTAAAATCTCGGTAGGAGCGATAATTTTTTATTTTGAATTTTAGTGACGTCATGTGAAAACCAGTGATACTATATCGTCTTCTTGTTTTTGTTTAGTTCGGGGGGCTACATTGGGAGCACTGAAAAATAGGGACGTTTCTGTATCGATAACTGATAATTCTAATGTTTCTTTGCACGATGACGTCATCGAGTACCAAAAGTTTTCATCGAAGGGAAAATTAGCTTAAAAATAGGAAAATGTAAATGAAAAAAAGAACTTGTGATATGTGATGAAGCTCGAAATAGGCCATTTGCACTAAGAGGTCACATGACATCATTTTTATGATTTTGCCTTCGATAAAAGATTAGTGGGCCATATCTTAAGCATAATAATAGTGACTGGTTTTTCAAACCCGCACCGTTTTCTTAAAATGAGTACGTTCTTAGCTGGTCACGTGACCAAAATGTGATGTTCAAAATTATATATTATCTCTTTCTGAACACAAATTTTGCACTTAGACTTCAAGGAAATGTTACAAAGATGATGGGGTAACATTTACAGCACATCTGAGCGTAACTATCAAACGTTTAACAAGATACAAGCAAAAAGTAGTTTTGGCCGCCATGTTTGAGGGCGAGAGAATTCCCTCCAACATGGCGGCCAATACAAATCATACTGCTTTGTTGAAAAGTCAAAGTGTCATAAAATATCTCCCTTAAATGCGTTTGCTCTCAAATTTCGGGTGTAAGATAGTTTTATTATGTGCTCTGTCAATTTTTGGCATCAGCAATATTCCAACTCATTGTTTAAAGGAAGCATTGGTTACGTGACCTCTTAGTGCAAGTGGTCTATTTAATTCCCAAACCCCTTCCCCCTTTGTTCTTAGCCCTAATGCGATCAACATTGGTGAAAATAACAGTTAGTTGTCTAGCATAGTGATGGGTTGGCTTGCTTTCGATAAGCTATTTTTGGAACTCACACTGACAAGAAAATTACAGTAGATAAATAAAAGCCCCCCTCAGCATTTATCTTAAGACTTATGGCAAAATACGACTACGTATACGTGGCTGTTATTTCAATTAGCCACAGCTCGGAAGATTGCACTCTTTACGACAACGCATTATTACAATTTGCGATTTAAAAGCTTGGCTATTACAATTCTTGAAAACTGCTATAACAACTTCTGACATGTATCACAGTTTACGAAGACCGCTATTACAACTCAAGGGCAGAACAGCCCTTTCTTATTGCGATGGGTCCATGTTCACATAACTCATCTTAAAATTTTATATGTGGCCTTTTAGACAACCTGGCGACCAATGGATAGAAACACTACCTTCACCAACGCAACAAACAGTTCAAATGCTACTGAGTTTGCGCCGATGCCCCAATTTTCTGTCCGATGGTACCTAGTTGACATCGTCTACGTTGTCGTCTCTTGCATCCTTGCTTTCGTGATTGTGCTTGGAAACTCGCTAGTGATTGGTGCATTTCGCGTCAACAGACGACTTCGCACAACAAGTAATATGCTATTGATGTCCTTAGCAACCGCTGACATGATGATCGGACAATTTCTGTGCCGATGTCGGTTTATGACTCCGTACCACACGTCTATCACTTGGGGGACATTTATAAGATCTTGGACATCATCTTTGGAGGTGTCTTCCGTTCTTAATCTGACAGTCATAAGTCTGGAGAGATGTTACGCTCTGATTTATCCCATAAAGCATCGCAACATCCGCAATGGTATGCCGCTATATATTTTTAACCAATTCCTTTCTTACGTTGATGTCAATACCCTAATACACTTTCTCCGAGATTTTAAGCACAATTTCTTTAAGAACTTCGCTTTTTTTCTTGCTTGTGGAAGTTTTGCTTCCCACCCGTCAGTTTTCTCAACAATCAGTTACCCAAAAAACTACCACGACGTCATCGACATATGCCATGGCAAAGGCATCAAATTGTCTAGACCAATTTTGGAGATTTCTGTACCAATAACTCGAAAACACAGTCTTGATGAACACTTTTTATTTATTTTTATTTTTGTCAATACGCATAAACGTGACGGGGCCTTAGAACGTAGACATTCGGCAAGGTAATGAAACTATTATGAGAGTTTAAAAATCAAAGGTGAAAGCCTTTAAGCTCGTGTCGCAAACGGAATCGGTTAGGTAAAACACTGGAAACGTGAGATCGTCAGCAATTTTCAGGGGTAAATATTACAAGGACCGAATATATGCAACACCCCAACATCAATAAATGACAGTTATGCTTTAAAAAAATGCAAGAGAGCGTTTTGAACTGAGCTTATAGTGCGACCGGGAAAACCGTAGCCTCCCACGCGGGCGTTTTTAGGGGAGCTCGTTTTTCATCCCTCCCCACATGGGAGGGATGGGGAGGGATGAAAAACGAGCTCCCCTAAAAACGCCTGCGTGGGAGGCTAGGAAAACCTTGGACACTTGAGATATCTCCGGAATGCTTATTGTGTTGTGACCAATCACAGCAAAGATCAGGACACGCGAACTGGCCACAATACCACAAACTAATGAACGCTCTTGCTTGCGGTTTAGTTTTCTCACGCCTAATTGGCTTTTCTCTTGCAAGACAATAACATTCCTGAGATGTTTCAAGTGTTCACGGTTTTCCCGGTCGCACTGTAATTTAATCCTGTATTTCTTTCTTTTTGTTTCTTACAGAGTCGGTTTTAGCCGTAATTATCGTTGTATGGGTTCTGGCTTCATTAGCTGGTTCAATGGTAAAGTTTCCCCTTTATTTCGGTATTAGAGGTATGATAACAACCGTGGCATTCTGCTTCGTTCCGCTTGTCGTTATTCTGGTAGCTTATGGCAAGATCTTTCACATAGCTAGAGCGCACGCACGTGGAAGAGGCACAAGTTCGTTCAAAAAGGTACTACTGTTCAAGGCCTGTTGAAATGGATTGACAACGGTTGTCCAACGTCCACCATTAATGAATATAGCATGCTAGGTGTTTTTGATAACCTTGTTGGGCGTTGTTGAATTGGGTGCTGGATGATGTTGGACCGGATTTAAACTAGTCGAAACGTTACATCCAACATCACCTAATATAACACTTAGTTCAATTCATTTTCGTTACCAAATACATAACATTTTTCCATTATATATTTGTTAAAAAAAACAACAACAACAACAACAACAACTACTTTCCATCGTTTCCATCGTCTTTACGTTTACAGACCACAGAACAAGAAATGACTTGGAATTTTCAAAACTAACTGTGGTTTCACTGCAAATTTTTGAACATTCCAAGGGGACGTAAAAAAAATTGACACCAATAGCTGTTGAAAGGGGTACAGGACTGTCGGTCTGGTATTTTTATATTTGTACTTTCGATTACTTTATCAGCATTTTAATTGTCGCAAGGCCAGAGTAAGCGCAATAGCGTTTAGCCAACAACTGCGGCCCCTAACAATCTACTAACCCCTTCCCCTTCCTCTGTGAAAGTTAAGCCCCATCTCCAGGCGTTCCCTGACACCCCCTCTCCCGACCATTCTTTGCAAATACTTAGCCTCAGGAAACTTTGCTGCACATTTCTCTCTCGCCCCCAGGCGTTAACTTGTTCAAAGGTACAGGGAACAACGAAGTTTTTTCCACGCCCAAGTTTAACGGCTGTGTTTTGGTTTCAGGAATTGCGTATTGCTACAACAGTGGCAGTAGTCACTGGTCTTTTTATCATTTGTTGGACGCCGTTTTTTGGCATCAACGTCGCAAGCGCACTTTGTGCGTCCTCAAGCATCGGGTGTGAAGGGTTAAGGAAAAAATCACTGAGGGTCATAATACGAATAACTAAATGTCTTCAGTACGGGAACTCGGTGTGTAATCCCATCGTTTATGGCCTCCTCAACCACGAATTTCGGCAAACGTTCCACAAGATTTTACTGGGATTGTGCTGTAAAAAGGCGCCATTGTATGACAACAGGAGTAATGCAAATGGAAATCCTCATTTACAGCAACAGTCGCCCAATCGGCTTCCATTGCCTTCTTTGATTGACAGGCGAGAAAGCAGCCGGAGAGAGTTCGGGATCCAAGTCAGACTCATACAGCCAGTTAGTTTGCAATTCGTAGATGCATTGCATGGTGTTTCCCCTGCAAACGATGATTTTTCCACTTGCCCAGTGGAGCTGTGTAACCCTGCTTTCGAATACGGCCAAGAGGAGATTGGTGTCTACCTTCACGATGCAGAATTTTTAGACACAAGACTTTAAAAAGAACAAAGTAAACTACTTTGTTGCAAAGAAATAATCCTCCTCACCAACAATTTTTTGAAAATTGCGCAGCACCCGGACCCATCATCAGTGACGTTTGCTGTTATTCCCAGCCTTGTTTTGATAAGGATTCAAAATTGTTCCATAAATTGGGGGGAAGGTGGTATCCCTGATCATGGTCCATTGCCGGTCGCAGGGTATGAATGTTTATGGCCTCGCGAATCGAGACAAAAGATGTGATCGCGTTTGAGGAGAAATGAGGGGTTAATTACAAAATCAAATGTAAGGATAGTGATGCAGCGTAGATACCAATCTCATGCAGCCTGGGAGTACGTACGGCGGTGAAACGGCAAAGAAACTGGGCACTAGGCTAAACGAACACCGGAAATCAGTGAGAGCCTGTAATCCTACAATCTAAAGTCTGCTGTGAAGATGCTATGGCCAGTGTAGAAGTTATTGGCCGGGAAAACCACCTGCTTTGACGCAAGATATGTCCAAGTTTGCACGCGGAAAATTTGGAGAAATTGCAGTTTTTGCTAAAATTACTAAATTCAAGTGGTGAAGGAGGTAGAAGGGCGCCCAGCAAAAACTGCGATGTTTGCAATTTCTGAGATTTCTCCTAAAATTGCGAAAAATTGGAGAAATCGCAGTTTTTGCTAAAATTAATTAAGTCTACTGAGTGTCTGAGAGGAGGTACAAGGGTGCCCAGAAAAAACTGCAATTTCTGCTATTTCTGCGATTTCTCCAAAAATTGCGAAAAATTGGAGAAATCGCAGTTTTTGCTAAAATTGATTAAATCAAGTGTTACGTACAGATTTATGGAGACAAATATTGAGATTGAAAAGGGTGTTATAATTGGCTAAACAAATTATAAAGGAACGTGCATGTAGACCCAAGTAATTGTTCCATTGTTTCTCTCTATATATGGTGCTTATGCGTAGTTATTTCAGCCAAGAGAGAATGCCTGGAGTTCCTGTTAATCCGCACTCTTTTATGCATTAATATACAACAGCACCAGCACATTCTCTTCTTCAAAGTTTTAGCAAACGCAGTCTAATAATTAACCGATCCTATGGTAAATGCCAAAAAAGTTTTCGCGTTGGCGTCGTCTTACCTACCTAGTACTTTAACATTGAACTCATCCTTTACAGTAATGATCTACCAAAAAAGTTCATTAAAACTACGAAATGATAACAGTCTTGTTCAAAATGCTTGTTTATGCGTTATTATTCTCCATTATCCCTATAGACCACCAGTAAAAGTGTCAATCAAGAAAAAAAATAAATGTTACGATTGTTTTAAATACAATGAACAATCGAAGAGATGTTTTTTTTTAAATCAAATAAGAATACTTCCAGTCAAAGCACAGTCATTTTTAATGAAACCATTAAAGCACATATCAAGAAAATTGTCCAGTAATATATCAGTGCCTGTAACTAAATGTCTATCTGAATTGCTTCTTTAAGTTCTCTCCTTTGGCAAGTCTCGAGTCTGCTGCTGATCATTCATTCTCTGTAAAGAAAGTCAAATCAAAGCTTTTAAAGTGATTGGTTGTTGATTTTTACGCTGGCATGGTAAATAAATGCAGGGTGTCTTTGGTGTATTTCAACATAACAACTATTGAGGAAATTAAATACACCCAAAAAGCCAATTCAATTCAAAGGGATAAATGTGTCGTGTTCCTCCAGCAAAGACATATAGTTCTTCCAGGGCAAAATTACAAACTGTTCTGGAATTAAAAATACATGTACACCTAAATATAGTCTTGTCTTCCCCTAGTTCGCTGTCCTAACTTCCTATTTTCAAGAGATTACCAAGTCTTTTCGATTTATATCGCCCAAAGTCTTACGGAAAATTCATTAGTGCCATCTTTCACGAGCAAAGATTTCCAAGTCTTTTCAGTTTATAATTAAAAGTCCTTTTCGCCGGCATGCCTGCGAATTCAACTGGAATTCATCTTCTCATGCATGCCGGCGGGGAACTCGGGACCTGCGATGTTTCTCGGTGGCACTTTGACCTCATGTGTCGGAGTAGTATCGCAAGCAGTACCGGCGGCTACCTCGCAAGTACTTCGGCGGCGTATGAGATCCAGGCTTAAGACATAGTGTGTATCTAAAAAAAAGCAATACCAACCACGCCTTCAGACATTACCTCTCCTCGACCGCTATGGCAGCAACTAAGCACAACAAGCCTTGCATGTGGACGCGCCCATTGGACATCTGAGACTTTCAAAATATAATCTTCTTCTTTGGGAGCCTTTTTCTTTGATCTTGGTTCTTGACATTCTTCCTATCCTGCATTTGGAGCCAGAGCAATTTCGCCTGTTTCTTTTTTTCCATGAGCAGCTATGTGCACCAGTGCAACAGAGGTGATTCGATCCAGCACGGCCTGTTTGGTTGCTTCTTTTCCTGTTAGAGGCTGGACTTTTAAAATCCCTCCAATCTTCTTTACTTCCTTTGCAGCGTTCTCGAGCTTTTTAAACACGGGTTTACCACATTTAGTAACCATCTCCAAACAGTCATCGGCCAAAGCCTGAGCACGACCTTCCTCAGCAGCATACAAAGCCTCCTCGATCTTCTCGAGTTTTAAAAGCATTCTCCATAACCTTTGGTAACATTTACGGTAGAGCTCGCGGAAAGTTATTTTCCACACGTCTT
This sequence comes from Porites lutea, assembly GCF_958299795.1. NCBI lineage: Eukaryota > Metazoa > Cnidaria > Anthozoa > Scleractinia > Poritidae > Porites > Porites lutea. Next base: position 23,916,609 of record NC_133207.1, read on the forward strand.
CAGCCTGAACATTAGCCCTAAGGATGTTCAAAAGGTTTACACTCGACTGATAACTTTCCGAAGCTTCTTTAAATTCTCTAAGCGATTGATGTATTTCGCCAATGTTAGCATATGTCATTCCTTCTAGCTCCTGGTCACCAGTCTCTCTGGCTATAGATAATGCTTTCTTGTGACAGCTGAAGGCTTCTTCAAAATTTTGAAGGCCTTTGTAAGTTTCGCCGAGATTGCAGTAGCTCCGCCCTTCACTGTATTTGTCGCAGGTGGCTTTCGCAATTGCCAAGTGCTGGTTGTGGTAATTGAGGGCTTTGTTAAAGTCTCCGAGCTCTTGTTCTACGTTACCTAGGGAACCCAGGGCTCGCCCTTCTCCGGCCTTATCACTTACTTCGATGGCAATTGTCTGACGCTTTTCATAGTTCTCTTTGGCCTCTTCAAACTTTCCGAAGCTAATATAGCCTCGTCCTTCTCCGAGCTTATCGCCTAGTTTTTTGGCAATGGACAAACGTTTCTTGTGGTACTTAATCGCTTCTTGGAAGTTTCCGAGACTTTGAAACATATTGCCGAGATTAGCGTAAGCCTCTTTTTCTCCAGCTTCATTTCCCATTTCTTTGGCAATAAAAAGATGTTTTCTATGGTACTGTATGGCTTCTTGGAAGTTTCCAAGGATCCTAGAAACGCACCCAAGGTTGCAATACGCCCTTCCTTCACTGGCCGCATTTCCCACTTCTTTGGCAATCTGCAGATCCTGTTCGTGGCACTCCTTGGCCTTTTGAAAATCACCGAGGCTTTTGTAAGCGACGCCTAGATTACAACTGGAGATTCCTTCCTGATTCCTGTCGCCGATTTCTTTTGCAATTGACTGGTGTTTTCGGTGGTTATTGATGGCTTCCTCAAATTTTCCGAAGTCTTGATACGCGTTGCCAATATTGCAATAGGCGCTTCCTTCTTCAACCTTGTCCTTCAGCTCTTTGGCAACAGAGAGTCGTTGCATGTAATAGTTCAAGGCCTCTTCGACTTTTCCGAGACAATGACAATCAGTGCCGAGGTTCCCAAAAGCCCGTCCCTCTGCGGCACAATCTCCAGTTTCCTTACTAATAGAAAGGTATTTCTCATGATACTCCACTGCTCTCTTGTAATTGCCGAGGCTTTGATAAGCAGCTCCGAGATTACAATAGGCTCTGCCCTGTCCAGCTTGGTTGCCTTCATCAGTGGCAAAGGTTAAACTTTTCTGGTGGTACTCTATAGCTCTTTAGTGCTTCTCTTTCCTATCAATAATGTATCATAGTTTCCCAGGAAACTGCAAAGCCATTCATTCCCATTTCTTTACTACGCGACTAACGACACACCACGCGAAGGACTTCGTAAAGCTTAAAGCCATGCCAGAAAGAAACCTCTGCTCGCAGGTCACTTTTATTATATATCGCGGCAATGCCTCGTAACCAGAGAATGGGTACTGGATTGATATCAGGGCCGATATAAATACGGTCAACTCTCTCGTAAGCGACAACCCTTGGTGCATGACAAAGTGATCACGGTTTACGAAAAGTAATCTCGATGAGAGAGTTGAATGTACAATTAAACATTTATCTGTCCGGACTCGCCAGTGACGCGTTCAAGAAAAGAATAAAGAGACCCCAGATCCTGAATAACATCCATTTTGACAACAACTGCAACTGAAATAATAATTAATATAATTGAAATAAAAAACGAGATCATCTTATTGAGATTTTGAATAAGAGGTCGGAATTTACTGTAACGAATTTGCTAATTGACTGAGTTGTGGCTGAAGTGTCCTACCTTGAAGACATAAAGTGGCGGGTGCTGAAGCTGCTAATAGCAATCACCGAACTGTGAAATATATATATGTATAACGAGAAATGTGACTGTGGGTTCTCAGAAAGGGACAAATCCCTGGGACAAGGGGATCCGAGGAATTTAATACATTGTTTGAACAAGGAAGCGCGGGTGTGTGACAGACAAGCACTACAAACTGCCCATGCACCCCTAAAGAATTCCGTTAACATTAAGGACCCTAAGCAGTTATTGCTGCGAGCATACCATTTGTGATTGTCCGTAGTCAATGAGACAGTGTTGAACATGAATGAGACAGTGGCGGATCTAGGGGAGAGGTCCTGGCACCCCCTTATTTTTTGACGAAAACTGAGGCCGGAGGGGCGTAAAAAAGTTTTTTTGAATCACCGCAACCCCCCCCCCCCCCCTTATCTCAGGCTCTGGATGACCACCATCCTCGGAGACCCAGGGGCCGCCAGTCGGGTCGGGAGAAAGGGCGCGACGAAAGTTTTCAAGTACAGGCGAAAGAGCCCCTGGGTACCGACTCTCACCGAACTATTTCCACAAATTCAAGCGGATGCCAGTTTCTGATTGGGCACAAAAAATGCTTTGTATTATTGAGCCCAATCGGCGAACAGTTTCTCTTGAGTTCTTTTCGTGGGCTCGTACACGACGGCTATTGCCCGGTTCGCTCATAAAGCTTGTGCGAACAAGGAAAACTTCTATTTTCTACTTTCCTAACCAGAAACGAAGGAACTACCGATGAGTCGAAAAAACGTTTGCTATCAGCAGGAGCAATTCAATTTGCCCCGGGAATATTCTGTTTTTGACTCATCGCAATGTATCGTAAATAATAGCAAGTTAAAGATGCGTAGGCGACGAGAAAGTCAAATAAGCAATAGCTTGACACGGCAAAACAACAACTTTGCACGTGCATCACACTTTTTTGTACATTTCTTTGCCGTCAACTGCACGACTACCCGTGAAAATGCCTAATTTCATGTTTTGTGAAGGACGTAAACAAGCAATGACAAAATTCATTCTCTTCATGAACTTGAAAATGTTGATAGAAATTCATCTCCAGAAGAGTTCGCTTGCCTTGACAAATAGAAATAGAAACTAAAAAAATGTGAATTCCCTTTTCCGTGCGATGGTTTCGTGGTTGTCAGCGGTCGTTGTATCTTTTAAAAATTCCCGAATATATACGCAAGACGTGACCGATGCATGCGTGAATACCTGTTGTAAGCTCAAGCTTGTATTTTTGGAAAAGCGTCTTTATCTTTCGGGCAGACAGTATTTTGATGGGGACAACCCGCGATTGAAACAATAGCCGTCGTGTATGAACTCACGAAAAGAACTCAGGAAAAACTGTTCGCCGATTGGGCACAATAATACAAAGAATTTTTTGTGCCCAATCAGGAACCGGCATCCGCTTGAATTTTTGGAAATAGTTCGGTGAGAGTCGGTACTCAGGGGCTCTTTCGCCCGTACATGAAAACTTTCGTCGCGCCCTTTCTCCCGACCCGACTGACTGCCCCTGGGTCTCCGAGGATGGATGACCACTTGTAATTGTCCTGTGTGGGGCTCAAGTGCTTTATATTACAGCTATTTCGAGAAAGGTTGTCGGAAAATATGTGCGCGCGACAATCCCGAAAGGTAATATGGGATATGATCAAAATACTGTTCCTGACACTGTAGCTGTCGAACTTACTTTTGTTGCTTTCCTTTAGCACTCGCAAACATATGTCCATGGCCTATCGTGTCATCCTTTCAAATTCCTTTGAAAAACAGCAAACTTAAAATCACCCACAATACCTTACAGGATTGTCGCGTGCACTTTTACCGACAACCTTTCTCGAAATAGCTGTATGCGTTCTTCTCTGGACGGGAATTTTTTTTCAATTCGCCATTTTCACATAGACCATAATTCACCTTGTTTACCCCCCAAAATTTTGCGTAACCTTCGTCTTCGATTTCTCTAGGGACGACTGTAATGCCCAGGAGGAAATACAATTAGAAACAACTGTTCTATAAAGTATAGATACTAAAAGGAGAAAATTGATCACTCTTTGGGCTTATTGTGTTATCAATCTGTCAGCAGACAAACACATGAAAACAATAGAGATGGCCCCTCCTCCCTGAATTGCATCAATGACAGACAGCTCTGCAACAACGTTTTATTAAAATATGAAACCGCTCTTAAGACAGGTGACAATTCATCTGACAATGCAGAACTTACAAATTCTATGCTGAATTTTTTAATTTCGTGATAGAGAATCTTGTCGATATGACAACCTTGTGAGAAACACCAGCAACGATCAACAAGGCTGCCTTGTCTGAGAACTGCATAATAATACGGTATCAATTACACAATTACGACTTCCATCTTTACTTGTATTATTGACTGTACTGTAAATCGGATCTCAACAAAACAAAATGAAATATATATAAATATGACAAAATTGCGCCCATTTTAAAATTGGGAACACGTCCGCAGATAAAAGCAGCATTTTTCTGTTTTTTTTTTTTTTCATAAACTGCGAACTTCAGTCAAAATAGAATTGAATACCTAAATTTTGCGCGATATTAAGGCACTTTGTTAACTAACCAGATAATGCCGTCAACCCTAATAGAACAAATAAAAATAATAAAACAGAAAAATGCTGCTGTTATCTGCGGACGTGTTCCCAATTTTAAAATGTGCGCAATTTTGTCATATTTTCTTTTGTTTTGTTGTTGATTTTTTTTACTAGGCAACAACTATGTGATAAAGTATACTTAAATAAGGAATTAAAGATATGTTCCTGTTAGTAAGTATTGTTAATGTTTTACATTCACAAGATGCGATAAATTCAAACTAAAATGTACTAGTCATGAAGGTATGTATGGTGCGCATTATGTTGGAAATTTGAGCATAACGTCAAAACAGTGAATGTTGTGACGCAGATTTTTAACAGGTTCGTAGGATAGGTTTGTCTTGAAATTTTAAGATGTTGCAGTAAATCAATCTCTATGAAAGTGTTAGACCTTGTTATATACATTATGAAGATTATGTAAAGAGATTTTTAAAAGAATCGTTGTAGTCGTTTCAGAGACATACAAAAAAGCGCTAAAAGTCAAAATTTTCAATGAAGTTGCACTTATACAGATGGCGAGGAAACGGGTTAGTTTTCAAGATCGCGAGGACGAAAATACACGAAAATTTCCTGCATCGAAATATGATATTAAGCAGCATTCTGACGCTGCTTAAGAATAATTTGAGTCATTTGCATAACGCTTTCATTAAATAGTCTATCAGGGCTATTGAAAATTTAAGTTTTGAAATATATTTTCGTTTTAGTCGAATTCAAACATACAGAATTTTTTGCTTCTTACGGAGATTGTTTGCTAAACACCAAAATTTAAGTTCCAAGTGTTGGATTTCCAGTAGCTGGTCTAGATCCCACAAAATTCGGCTTTATTGTTGTCATAGTAATATCGATTCTACTTAAAACTACATTTTCACAAATTTCAATCCACACGCAGCTAATTACTGGTGAAAATTTTATAGCGATCGGACAAGGAAAAAATCACAAAATATCGGTATGGCCTCTGAAAAACTGTATCGAAACACCTTAAAGCAATCGTAAGTTTTTACCGAAATGGCAGTCTTTCTTGGTCTTTCTTACGATTTACGTCCCAATAATATGCCTTCTGAATATTAATGAGTTTTTGAAGATAGCTAACCTCAATCAGGACCTCAATATATAATGGACCTTCTGCTTTTGTTTTTACCTCTTTTTAACCTTGCTGAATCACCTTAAAAACGAAATGAGACCAATCAATTTGACAGCGTATCATGAAAACGAGATGAAAGACTTCTTTCCACGAAATCGAGCCCGCGCCTGTACGTCCACAATAAGGAAGCAGGGTTAAAAAAAAGTGATAATTTGAGTCCATCTGCACTGCACCCCATTTTCTGCAAGCTGAGAAAAGTATACTCCAATAAAACCGTTGCAGCATTCATTTGCCTTAGCTAAAAATTATGACAAAATTGCCGACATTTTTTGATGTTTGCCAAATCGGGAAATTTGTCGAGTGCCAATTAAGACTGGCTCATAAGCTAAAAATATTCCAAAATAAATGAGAAATAACTTGTGTGAAGGGTCCATGTTTTTTTTATTGCGATGGGTCTATGTTAGAATTGCTGTCAATTTTATATTTTGTCTCGTAGACCAACCGGCCACCAATGGATAGCAACAAATTTTTCACTACATTCGCGAACTCAACAAATACTTCAAATGCTACAACTGGAATTGAACGTATACCCCAACTTTCTGTCCGATCGTACCAAGTTGATATCGCCTTTGTTGTCGCCTTTTGCATCCTTGCTTTGATGATTGTGTTTGGAAACTCGCTGGTGATTGGTGCATTTCAAGTCAACCGACGACTTCGCACAGCAAGTAATATGTTATTGATATCATTAGCAACCGCTGACATACTGATCGGAACAATTTCTGTGCCGCTGTATGTTTATGTATCAGTAACAAACGGCTATCAATTACGCACCGTTTATATGATCTTTGACATCATCTGTGAAGTGTCTTCGGTTCTTAATCTCACAGCCATAAGCTTGGAAAGATGTTACGCTCTGCTTTATCCCATAAAGCATCACAACATCAGCAAACGTATGTTGTGCAAAATATATTATTTTCAATTATTTCTTACTGAAATTGCAGAGCCGAGGCTACAGATGTTGGTGCCAATACCCTCAAAGGTTTTCCTCCTTGATTTTAAACACCATTTCTTCTTCTTCTTCTTGATGACCATGCACTTTGGCCCCGTCCACACTACTGCGTTTTCCTTTTGAAACGCAAAACATTTGGATGCGTTTAGGCCTCTCCATCCACACTAATACGCTAAGCGGTTTCATAGAAAACGCATCGATTTGAAAACGCTCTTAAAAATGGATCAAAACAAAAATGCATACACATCGTATTAGTGTGGACGGTGGCTTAGCTTGGAAAGTTTGCGATTTTTGATACAAGCACCAAAATTTGTAGGAACATATACATTCTCATACTAGTCATATCCAGATATAGAGCCAAGTGAAATTTTCTAATTTCAGCTAGTTAGCAGCTAGTAAAATTTTCAGACGCGAGGCCCCCTCGAAGTACATTTCTTGCTGTTTTTTGTGATTTAATACACGTTTCCTTTCAAAATACATATACAATTGCTTAAATTTGGAGTCAAATTGTTATTATCTTCTCTTCTTTTTTATACTAATAATTTTAATTTTCTCGGAAAATTAATTATTTGAATAAGGCCGTAATTTGGAATTTATCTGCACGTGCTTTTTCTCAACTTTCTCTTGGTTTTCACTCTGAATTTTGGACATGCGCCTCGATCGCTGCATGCAGCTAGAGAATATTATTCAGGCCGGTTTGATGGAAGAACAAAAGAAAATGGGTTGACGAGAAGACGTGGAAATCAAGCAGTAACATCAAACTATTGACAGGTTAAAATGTATTATTTGCCAGAAAGAGGGGCCAAAACTAAATGTCAGTCAACTGGGAAGCCAAGTCAGGCTGCATTAACATTACTCAGCTTCTTAAATTCAATAGCGTGAAGCACACCCGTAAAACAGAAGAATGTACTCGGCTTGTCAAAAGTTAAGAGACTCCATTACCAGTTCACATCGGTGTGATGCTTCATATGAAAACACGCAAGAGGGATCTTATAGACAGACTACATTCACCTGGCATGTGAAGTTCGAAGTGCTAAGATTGCTAAGATTGTCGTCAGATATGGCAAACGCTGTTTATGAACACTTCAAGGAGACGGACACGGTATGCCCTCCAAACTTGAAAACAAACGTATTCACTACAGCCGCGGTTGATAATCTCCACCCCAACAGTTCGTCGACAAAGGCAGTAAGTTCATTTCATGTCACCAGCATTTCACTAATACAGCACCCTTAACCGTGGAAGGGAAAGGTGTGGAAAACGCAAGCTTTAAGCAAAGAAATGTGTCTGCATCAAAGACTACAGGCCCACTGCCATCCAGCTACACCAACATATATACCTCCTTGGTCATGTCAAAAATTAAACAAGGTGGTTTTAAGAATGCCAAGTATGCAGTGTAATGTGAAGGGTGATGATGAAGCATTATCGCTGACCACAATGAAAGAGACTGAATGGCTCAACCATATGAGGCAGAATGTAGAAGAGAGACAAAGAGGATATGCAACCCACTGTTGCCAAGCAAGCTGGAAATGGAGTATCATGGTCTGCTTACCACGGAGAACGACAGAAACGCGACAACCGGCACGATGCCAGAGTTCGTTGCTGCCTCTTCTTGCAGAAGCTGCTCACTCTATAGCCATGATCAAGCATGGCATAACTGTTGCTATGAAAGCTGTTGAACACCTCAACCAAGGGCAAAACGCAGTTATAGCATTCGATCAACCCATATTTGGTTTAGCTAAGGAAATACCATAGAGATATCAAGACACCATGGCAGAAGATAAGCTGGTAGATATGATTGGTGGACTTCTCATAGAGTTAGCCGTTCTCAAAGCAATAGGATCATGGCTGTTGGGAAGTGGATGGACAGAGGCTATTGCTCAAGTCGGGATAACCACCAGTGGAAGGGCTGAGTCATTAGTAACTTCTACGCACATTACACGTACAAGATACGTCCATCAAGTGACGGCATCCTCAACAGAGGCCCTACAAGAATTACTACGCAAAATCCGCGGAGAACGCTCCTCCATTCCCCAAATGGTGCAAAGATCATGCTAGCAAGATCCCACAGTTCCAATTCTGGAATATGAACCTCACGTTTGAGTTACTTATTCTCATTCTCGTGCGCTCCTTTCGACAATCGGACTTCAGACAGTATACAGCTGCTTTGACGGCAATTACCCCTTGGACGTTCGCTCTAGATCGCACTAATTATTCGCGATGGCTACCTGTTCATATTAGGGACATGGTAGAACTACCAAATAAACACCCGCAAGTCTACAAGGAGTTCTCGACAAGTGGTGGAAAATTTACAGTGCAGAAGATGACCAACACTTTTTCTTCTATACCACTAGACCAGGCTCATGAACAGAATAATGAGTTAATCAAGGGGGACGGCGGGGGGGTATTGGAATCACTGAGACTCCTGGTGCACTTTTAAGATGGATGGTGGCTGGACCGGAGCTTGCAAGGGTGGTAAAAGAGTTTGAGAGTACATTAAAGGAGGACAACACCGACCAGACTTGAACAGCTTACCATGAGCAATCCAGAGCTTGACAAGGGGGTTTCATAAGTCATGTTCAATCTCTGGTATCTACTAAAGAAAAGAGCTTGGCAACCCATTTGAAGACCTGATCTCACTTGTATCGAAAGACATATAGCTGATCCAGCAAAGCTACTTTGAACAATATTGAGTCAATTGGAAAGGGGCAGTATGAACTCTTCATCAAAGAAAGGTAGGCTTACGGAGAGATCTAAGCCAATCGACGACAGCATTTCAAGAAATAATCTTCGTTTGTGGAAACCAGGGTCTAAGATTTCAACATGAAAAGAGAAAATGAAGCTAAAATCTGTAGAAACTGCTGTTTTCGAAGCTATACATCGGATGTCGAAGTCGAGATGGCGACCTCGATGATTTTCTTTCTCATGATGATCAAGGCTCTTCTCTTTCATTATCGGACTGTGAGAGAATTAGGTCAGGTAGCAATTGTGACCTAATACAGTGCATGGATAAATTGGTGGGCACATGAGAGAAACACTCATCGGTTGTTGTATTGGACTTGCATTCTGCCACAATTCTGTTCATGGAATACAGCGAGGAAGGTCTTTCTGCCCTAAATCAAACAGTCAATTGAAAATGTACAAAGGCTGGATTTGGTGTGGGATGAATATATCCCTAACAGTTTAAAAGCCAACGCAAGGCAGAAGAGAGGCACTGGCGCCAGAAGGAAGAGTTTTTCCTTCTGCTATGGTACTCCGAAATTGGCAAGAATTCTTACGTTTAGATAACAACAAGAAGGAGCTGTTCCTGTTCGTGTCAGAGCAGGTCGTGAGAACAGCGATCAAGGGCGAGCAAATCATAGTTACACGAGGAGAAGAGGTACTCTGCTCTCCACCTACGACAAGAAGGAATAAATTGTCACCCTGTTTGCATGAACAAGTAGACACCAGAATGATGGTTTATATACCAGTCAGTCATGACTCGATCAACAGACACTGACGTGGTAGTGTTAGTTGTTGCTACTTTAGACCTAAAGGAATTATGGTATCCTATGGAACCAGAAAAAACCACAGGATCCTACTGGTACACCTCTTTGCAAAGGCTCTTGGTCCGTCTAAGTCAAAGTATCTCCCCATCTTCCATGCCCTTACAGGGTGCGACACAACATCCTTCTTCGCTGGGAGAACTTTCCAGATGTTACAAGGACATTTCTGGACCTGACAGGGACCCCCTCTAATATTTCTGAGGAGAATCTGTGCACAATAAAACGATTCGTCATTCTGATTTGCGACAGGACTAGCCACTTCAGCAAGGTGGGTGTTAATTTAGAAAACAATCGGTTTCTTCTTGAGAAATTGTGATCGTGTAATGTTTGCATTTATTTATAGTTACTATTTGGTATTTGTTCCAGGTCAATGATGCCCAAAAGTACTTGTTCGCCAAGAAAAAGGGAGAGGGTTGGAAGGCCTCCCACCCAGTCGTGACGCTCTGGAACAACACGTGAGGCGCGCCGTATATCAAGGAGGAGGACACATGTGGGGACGGGCAACCGCCAGCAAGCCTGTTCTTCCTGAACCACCAAATTGGGGCTGGACCCTTGGACGAAAAGAGCAGCTGCAACCACAATGGGTTACGCTTAACTAGCAGCTGCTGTCATCTGTAAAGAACTGGTCCATTGTGGTTGTAAAAAGAGTTGCAGCAGAATATGCAAATGATTGTGTAAAGGCAGCCCTTCCATATACTCCGCTTTGTATATGTGATGGACAATGCATTCGTGACTAATTTGTATGATATTAAATATTCAAAGCAACTAAAAGGGCTATTGTCATGAGGAGATTGTTGTTTTGTGCCAATTCTTTGCTGAAGCTTAGTGCCTTTACCCATACAAAACAATGCTCCAGTAGAGTTAGGGAAAAGAAAGCATCAAGGAGCAGAAACCATTGTACATTTTTTGGTGATTTTAGCAGGCACGGCATTAAAACTTGACAATGTTGGACCAACGTTTCCATGTTTTGCTTCAGATCCTAGCAACCGACGAAACTAGGCCATTATTGTTAGAATTCAATTGCAACGAAGACACATTGTAGGTTTTTTTCAAAAAGAAAGTAGATGGTGTGATATAGCCTCTTTAATTTTTATTTTCCTGTTGCCATGAAAACATATTGTTAAGTGGCATGTAATAAAGAAGACGTCCGTGCAAAACAGATTAATACCAATGACTAAAATGATAGTATTTCAGGATAAACTAGGACAAGCAACAACTGTCATAAATTTTAATTAATTGTGGTTTCTATGGAAAACGACCTATTTTGGGCTTGGCACTATATCTGAAAATTTTTGTATTGGCGGACTTCTATGGGTGTGCCAAATTTCATGCTTGTATCAAAAAGTGCACAATTCACCTGAACTTTGGAGCTAAGCCGCCGGACTAAAAACGCATTAAGGTTAAAACAATGTCCGAAAATATCGCAGGCGCGTGTGTTTGTAGCATGCACACAGAGTTCAACTTACGTGACAACGTGCAATTGCATCGTTTTCGAAAGTTTTATTGTGGACAGATGAAAAAGCATCAGAACGGTAGTGTGGACGCGACTCGATCGATTCGTTTTCGATGACAACGAAAATGCATACTTTTGAAAACGCATTTGTGTGTCTACGGGGCCAAAACCTAGACAGTAAGGCAGTGAAACGGTTACGAGTGCTTTATTGCAATCGGAATCGGTCATGCAAAAGACTTGAAACATGAGATCGTTAGCAATTTCCAGAAAGAAAAATAAAAGGGCCCACATGTTCGCCTTAGCCCACCGTTATTAACAGTTGATACCTATTAAAACATGAAAACGTGCGTTTTGAACTGAATCAAATTATGCTGCATTTCTTTTTGTCGCTTACAGGGTCGTTGTTAGCCGTAATCTTCGGTGTATGGGTTCTAGCCTCATTCGCTGGATCGATGGTAGCGATTCCTGTACAGACTGGTGTGACAGGTTTGATAATAACCGTGACATTCGTCTTCGTTCCACTTATCGTTATTTTGGCAGCTTATGGCAAGATTTTTCGCATAGCTAGAGCGCATGCTCGTGGCAGAGGCGTGAGTTCCTTCAAAAAGGTACCAATGTTCAAGCCGGTTAAAATGGATTGTCAATGTTGGTTCAATAGCCAGCATTGCTGGCTGTAACGTTTGAGATCCTTTTGAAAACCTTGTTGAGCGGTGTTGGGTGCTAGATGATGCTAGACCGTGTTAAACGAGTTCAAACGTTTCATCGAACATTACCTAACACTTGGTTTATTTTCGTTACCAAATACACAATATTTTCCAACATATTTTTTAAAAAGAATATTAATAACCCTTATTATTAAAAACTGAATCATTTGTTAATGCAATTCGAGCGTTTTGATTGGCTTAGCCATCATGTCACATGAGCCATTATACCATGATCTCCATATATAGTCAGTGTACGCGTCAGTTCAAAGCTGAGACTTTTTTTTTGCGAAGGATAGAATGGCGCCTGAAGAAAATTGAATCGTTTTAATTCTTAGAAATACTCGAAAATGCAATTTCATATGGAAAAAAAACAAACAAATAAAAAAGCCACAAGAGTTTGTTTGAAAGTTTATCGAAAAACACATGAAAAGACAAGAAACTAAAATACCTCGACCAGCTACGAAAGAAGACAAGTATTGTTTCTCCATGACCGCGAAGCCACTCGCCGATAGATAACTGCAGCCTGATCATCCGACATAAAGAATATAAATCACAAGCAACTAACAGGCTATGCAGCCATTCACTACAGCAATCAGGCGTCAGTATAGCTTCTTCTCTCGTTAAGCAAAACCAGCTGGCGGCTTCAAACAACTTCATAACAAGCTTTACATGAGTTTCTAAGTGGCAACCGAGGGAATAGTTTTCCTCCATCGTTCTTACTTTTGTAACTGCACCAAAAATCCAAATTCACAGTAATTTCGACGGCTGCACTTAAAAATTCTTTTTGTTCGCAGGTAAATGAAGGCATGGGCCCCAAATGATTTAGTGAAAAAGTGATGAGGGGTGCTCTATCTCTGAGCACTTAAGCACAAGAAAGATGAGACTCTGCCAGATACAGACATGTGTGTTTTCTGTTCTGGTGTTTTTCAATTATGCAAATGTTGTCACGTGACTCCACACGGTCAGAAAACAATGGCAACACTTTTTGTTGTGAGTTATTAAACCGGACTGGCCTTGGCCTCTTTTGAATTTTTTACTGTTTTAGAAAATATACGGTTTTTTCAACTAGACCCATTCCTCCAAGGCATTTTTATCAGATCTTAACGCCTTCGCTTTTAAATATCTAAAAAAGGCCAAGCACAGAAGTGATTTATTAAACGGCCTTAACATTATGCAACCGGTAAAAAAGTTGAGGACATACGAAAAAGTGTTACGTTTCAAGAACAATCTTTTTCAGCCGATGGAGGTCACGTGACCTAATTTGCATAATTTTAAAGCACGAAATCGGCACAAACTAAAAATGAGAGCAGCTGGCAAAGTTTTATGTGTCTACATCTAAAGCTCTTAGATGTAGATCACCCCCTCACTTTTGAAGTGAGCAAATTGAGGCAAATTGAGGCCCATGCCTTAATTTACCTGAGTTCTCATTACCTGGGAGTTTTTTAGCTACCATGCTGTGTAAAATCCTAGAATCCCGATGAATTTTTAAAATTGTTCAAGCTAATGACGTATTGATTTTTCATTCATGATAATTCATCCAGTTCGTTCGCGCGTTGAGAGTGTTGATAGACGTGTGACACGTGAAAAGTGGAAGTCCCTTGTCTTTTCCGGCTTGTTCTAACAAAATAAAGTCGGGGAGGTTTATCGAGATTTTGTAGGCGTTTTTAATTAAAAAAAAATTATTCCACTCGCGCTTGTTGGTTATGAGATGATTATATATGAGATGATTATAGCCATCATTGGCTATCTACCATCTCATATCCAACGCCAGTGGCAGACCCAGGGGAGGGGCCTCCCTTACTTGTAGACCAAACTGGGGCCCGAATAGGCCCGAACAATTTTTTTTTTGAGACTGGCCCCACTCCTTTTCTCAGGGTCTGGATGACCCCCCCCCCCCCCGCCCCTCCCCTTAGCTGAAGGTCTGGATCCGCCACTGAACGCGCCCTCGTGGAATAATTGTTAATTGAGATAACTTTTTCATATAAAATATGGTTTTCAAAAAGGATCTCATAGACTTAAAAAAAAAATGCAAAATACTCATAATTGTAAAAACTGTTTAAATGTACAAGATATTAACTCAAATTCATTTAAATTACAAATTTAAAAAGATTACGTTTAATAAAGCGACAACAACTGTCCATCGTTTCCATCGTCTAACGTGTACAAACCAAAGAAATGACGTCAGGTTTTCAAAACTAAATGTAGTGGTGTTACTGCAAAGTAAGGGGACGTAAAAATACCCCGACACCACTGTCAAAAGGAGTATAGGACTGTTGGTCTAAAATTTTTGTATATTACTTTATTAGCCTTTTAATTGTCGGAAGGCCAGAGTAACCGCAGTACCGTTTAGCTAGCTACTGGGGGCCCCGAACACTCTACTAACCCCTCCCCCTCCCCCCAGGAAAGTTAAGCCACATCTCTAGGGGTTCAAGACGGCACCTCCCCTTTAAAAAATCCTAGTCTCTTGTAACTTTGCTGCGCATTTTCTTCCCTCCCCCTCCCCCCACCTCCCAGTTGTTTACATGTTAAAAGGTACCATTAGAACAATAAAGATTTAATGTTGGCTGTGTTTTGGTTGCAGGATTTGCGTATTGCTACAACGGTGGCAGTAGTGACAGGTCTTTTTATCATTTGTTGGACGCCGTTTTTTGGCATCAACTTTGCGTTCGGACTTTGTTCGTCCTCAAGCATCGGGTGTGAAGTACGAACCAAAAAACCACTAACGCTCGTAGTACGGATAATTAAATGGCTTCAGTACGGAAACTCGGTGTGTAATCCCATCGTTTATGGCCTCCGCAACCGCGAATTTCGGCAAACGTTCCACAAGATTTTACTGGGATGGTGCGATAAAAGGGGGCCATTGTATGACAGCGGGAATAATGCAAATGGCAATCCTCATTTACAGCAACAGACACCCAACCGGCTTGTAATGCCTACTTTGATTGACAGGCGAGAAAGCAACCGGAGAGAGTTCGGGATCCAAAACAGACGCATACAGCCAGTTAGTTTGCAATTCGTAGATGCATTGCATGGTGTTTCTCCCGGAAATGATTTTTCCTCTTGCCCAGTGGAGCTGTGTAACCCTGCTTTCGAAGACGGCCAAGAGGAGATTGGTATCTATCGTCACGATGCAGAATTTTTAGACACAAGACTTTAAAAAAAGAACAAAGTAAACTTTTTGTTGCAAAGAAATAATCCCCCTCATCATCAACAATTTTTTGAAAATTGGGCAGCACCCGGACCCATCATCAGTGACGTCTGCTGTTATTCCCAGCCTTGTTTTAATGAGGCTGCAAAATTGTTCCATAAATTGGGGGAAGGTGGTAGCCCTGATCATGGTTCATTGCCGGTCGCAGGGTATGAATGTTTATGGCCTCGCGAATCGAGACAAAAGATGTGATCGCGTTTGAGGAGAAATGAAGGGTTAATTACAAAATCAAATGTAAGGATAGTAATGCAGAGTAGATACCAATCTCATGCAGTCTAGGAGTACGTACATCGGTGAAACGGCAAAGAGAGTATTGTAGGCACTAGGCTAAACGAACACCGGAAAAAGTGAGAGCCTGTAATCCTACAATCTCAAGTCTGCTGTGAAGATGCTATGGCCAGTGTACAAGTTATTGGCCCGGAAAACCACCTGCTTTGACGCAAGATATGTCCAAGTTTGCACGCAGTAGCAAAAATTGCGAAAAATTGGAGAAATTGCAGTTTTTTGCTAAAATTACTAAATTCAAGTGGTAAAGGAGGTAGAAGGGTGCCCAGCAAAAACTGGGATGTTTGCAATTTCTGCGATTTCTCCTAAAATTGCGAAAAATTGGAGATATCGCAGTTTTGCTAAAATAAGTTAAGACAAGTGTTGGAGTAGGTACAAGGGTGCCCAGAAAAAACTGCAATTTCTGCGATTTCTCCAAAACTTGCGAAAAATTGGAGAAATCGCAGTTTTTGCTAAAATTAATTAAGTCAAGTGTTACAGATTTACAGAGACAAATATTGAGATTGCACAGACTGAAATAAGGCTTTTTTGAAAAGGGTGTTACAATTGGGTTAACAAATTATAAAGGAACGTGCATATACACCCGAGTAATTGTTTCATTGTTCCTCTCTCTTCTTTAAAGTTTTTGCAAACGCAGTCTAATAATCAACCGATCCTATGGTAAATGCCAGAAAAGTTTTCGCGTTGGGTGTCGTCTTACCTACCTAGTACTTTAACATTGTACTCATCATTTATAGTAATGATCTACCAAAAAAGTTCATTAAAACTACGAAATGATAGTAGTCTTGTTCAAAATGCTTGTTTATGCTGTATTATTCTCCATTATCCCTATAGGCCACCAGTAAAAGTGTCAATCAAGAAATTCTGGATCGTCATAAAAACTAGCTGCTGCAGAAAAAAATAATTCTTACGATTGTTTTAAATGCAATAAACATTCGAAGAGATGTTTTTTTTTTTAAATCAAATAAGAATACTTCCAGTCAAAGCACAGTCATTTTAAATGAAACAGTTAAAGCACATATCAAGCAAACTGTCCAGTAATATATCAGTGCCTGTAACTGAATGTCTATCTGGATTGCTTCTTTAAGTTCTCCCCTTTGGCAAGTCTCGAGTCTCCTCCTGATCATCCATCCTCTGTAAAGAAAGTCAAATCAAAGCTTTACCGTGTGATTAGTTGTCTATTTTTACGCTGGCATGGTAAATAAATGCAGGGTGTCTTTGGTGTATTTCAACATGATATTTTGAGGAAAAACTTTTGAGAAAATTAAGTACACCCAAAAAGCCAATTCAATTCGAAGAGACAAATGTGTCGTGTTCCTCCAGCAAAGACATATAGTTCTTCCAGGGCAAACTTATACACTGTTCTGGAATTATAATACATCTACACCTGAAGATAGTCTTGTCTTCCCCCAGTTCTCTGTCCTAACTTCCTATTTTCAAGAGATTACCAAGTCTTTTCGATTTATATCGCCCAAGGTCTTACGGAAAATTCATTAGTGCCATCTTTCACAAGCAAAGATTTCCAAGTCTTCTCAGTTTATAATTAAAAGTCTTTTTTGCCAGCACGCCTGCGAAGTCAACTCGAGATTAACTTCTCAGGCATGCCGGCGGGGAATTCGAACCTGCGATGTTTCTCGTTGCCGGTGGCACTATCACCTCATGTGTCGGAGTGGTATCGCAAGCAGTACCGGAAGCTACCTTGCAAGTACTTTGGCGGCGTTTGAGGTCCAGGCTTAAGACATAGTGTGTATCTACAAAAATGTCAAATAAAGTTATACTTACCATTCTGTTGTCATTCTTTTCCAATATCAAGAGTGACGTCGTCACCAATAAGGATAAATGGAGCCCAGAACTTGATGGCAGAGAACTTTTCTGAATCCCGAAGAGACTTCATAGCCTGGTGTAGAGCAACACTAGCGCTTTTTCCATCTGCTAAGTATTGATAGAAACTTGTCATAAACTCCATGGTAGCTTCGTCATTAATCGCCCAGAGCGAAACCAGAACGGACCGAGCACCAGCCGCCAAGAAAGCCCGAGCAATACCAACCACGCCTTCAGACATTACCTCTCCTCGACCGCTATGGCAGCAACTAAGCACAACAAGCCTTGCATGTAGACGCACTGCTTGGACATCTGACACTTTCAAAATATAATCTTCTTCTTTGGGAGCCTTTTTCTTTGATCTTGGTTCTTGACCTTCTTCCCATCCTGCATTCGGAGCCAGAGCAATTTCGCCTGTTTCTTTTTTTCCGTGAGCGGCTATGTGCACCAGTGCAACAGAAGTGATTCGATCCAGCACTGCCTGTTTGGTTGCTTCTTTTCCTGTTAGAGGCTGGACTTTTAAAATCCCTCCAATCTTCTTTACTTCCTTTTCAGCGTTCTCGAGCTTTTTAAACACGGGTTTACCACATTTAGTAACCATCTCCAAACAGGGATTTCCAACCAGCAACGCCCCAGATTTACTGTGGCAGTCGTCGGGGGAAGCTATTATCAGTTTTAAACTTGTCAACGAGGGAATGGTGCGAATTCTTATAGACTCACTAAGTGCAGGCAATGGAGCAAGGCCCAGCGGACCTTCTGGCACAATGATCAATTCGTTACTGTGACATAAATCTGCAATGGGAACTATGATAGCGTCATATAACGGCTGTAGAGATCCTACAGTACAGTCTAACGACTCCGCTTGCGGTTTATCTCCGTTTCTATAAGGGGAGGAATCATCATCTAGCGCATCTAGTGAGCGATTCTCGCATCTCACACCAACACCAGCTCCGATGTTATTCAAAGTAGTTTCAATCAACTCGGTTACAAAGTCTTTGCCCTCACGTCCACCCTCTATTTCTTTTGTTCTGAGCTCTACTGAACCTCCCTTGCCGAGGACCCAAAAGTTGATCTTCTTCCGTTCGAGTCCAATAAACACCATTTGTGTAGCACACTCCTTTAACAGGTCAGAAATTGTTTCCTTTGATTCTTCTACAGGTGGTTCTGTTAAGCCATAGTGTATTTTCAAGTCATCGACCAAAGCCTGAGCACGACCTTCCTCAGCAGCATACAAAGCCTCCTCGATCTTCTCGAGTTTTAAAAGCATTCTCCATAAACCTTGGTAACATTTACGGTAGAGCTCTCGAAAAGTTATTTTCCACACGTCTTCAGCCTGAACATTAGCCCTAAGGATATTCAAAAGGTTTACACTTGACTGATAACTTTCCGAAGCTTCTTTAAATTCTTTAAGCGACTGATGTATTTCGCCAATGTTAGCATAGGTCACTCCTTCTAGCTCCTTGTCACCAGTCTCTCTGGCTATAGATAATGCTTTCTTGTGACAGCTGAAGGCTTCTTCAAAATTTTGAAGGCCTTTGTAAGTTTCGCCGAGATTGCAGTAGCTCCGCCCTTCACTGTATTTGTCGCAGGTGGCTTTCGCAATTGCCAAGTGCTGGTTGTGGTAATTGAGGGCTTTGTTAAAGTCTCCGAGCTCTTGTTCTACGTTACCTAGGGAACCCAGGGCTCGCCCTTCTCCGGCCTTATCACTTACTTCGATGGCAATTGTCTGACGCTTTTCATAGTTCTCTTTCGCCTCTTCAAGCTTTCCGAGGCTAATGTAGGTATTACCGAGGTTCATATAGCCTCGTCCTTCTCCGAGCTTATCGCCTAATTTTTTGGCTATGGATAAACGTTTCTTGTGGTACTTGATCGCTTCTTGGAAGTTTCCGAGACTTTGAAATGTATTGCCGAGATTACCATAAGCCTCTTTTTCTCCAGCTTCATTTCCCATTTCTTTGGCAATAAAAAGATGTTTTCTATGGTACTGTATGGCTTCTTGGAAGTTTCCGAGGATCCTAGAAACGCACCCAAGGTTGCAATACGCCCTTCCTTCACTGGCCGCATTTCCCACTTCTTTGGCAATCTGAAGATCCTGCTCGTGGCACTCCTTGGCCTTTTGAAAATCACCTAGGCTTTTGTAAGCGACGCCTAGATTACAATAGGACATTCCCTCCTGAATCCTGTCGCCGATTTCTTTTGCAATTGACTGGTGTTTTCGGTGGTTATTGATGGCTTCCTCAAATTTTCCGAAATCTTGATACGCGTTGCCAATATTGCAATAGGCGCTTCCTTCCCCAACCTTGTCCTTCAGCTCTTTGGCAATAGAGAGTCGTTGCATGTAATAGTCCAAGGCCTCTTCGACTTTTCCGAGACAATGACAATCAGTGCCGAGGTTGCCAAAAGCCCGTCCCTCTGCGGCACGATCTCCAGTTTCTTTACTAATAGAAAGGTATTTCTCATGATGCTCCACTGCTCTCTTGTAATTGCCGAGGCTTTGATAAGCAGCTCCAAGATTACAATAGGCTCTGCCCTGTCCAGCTTGGTTGCCTTCCTCAGTGGCAAAGGTTAGACTTTTCTGGTGGTACTCTATGGCTTCCCAGAATTTTCCTTGCTTATGATAAGCAGCACCGAGATTATTATACGCTCGCCCTTCTAGATTCCTGTCGCCCACATCGACTGCAATGGACAGAACGTTTTTGTAGCACTCTATGGCCTCTTGTATTTTGCCGTGACTGATATAAGCGTTGCCTAAACCGGCATCCGCCTTTGCCTCCCCAACCCTGTCTCCAATTTCCTTAGCAATCGCAAGATGTTTGTTGTGGCAATCAATGGCTTCCTGGTACTTAGCCAGGAAAAAATACACGTTGCCCAAGTTGCAATAGGCCCGTCCTTCACCGGCACGACTTCCCGTTTCTTTGGCAATAGACAAATCTTTGCTGTGATACTTAATGGCTTTCTGATAGTCCCCCAGCTTTAGATAAATGGACCCGAAAATATTATAGGCCCTTCCTTCTCGGGCTTTGTCACCTAACTCCTGAGCAATAGCCACCTCTTTGTTGATGTCCTCTAGTGTCGTGATACGTTTCGCCATTGTAGACCTGTTAAGGAGTAAGTGTTTTTTTAAGAGGGTTTTGTGCAATAACTGAAGCAAAGAGGATTTTGGACAAAATATATCAAAAAAACCTGTGAAATCATCATCATGTTTACTTTTTTATACTTGGGTCCACAAAATTTGGAATTCCCTTCCATTATTCGTCTCAGGCGTCTTCTGTTTCTTTCTTGTACCTTTGAAACTGACTAAAGACTCTCGTATTCTTGTGCCCCCTCGTTCTAAATTATTTCAATCAATGACCATATCATTAGGGGACCCCCTTGTACAAGCCTTTGGCTTTGTGAGGTCTCCTCACCAATCACTGTTTTGATCCTTCTATATTATACCTATTTTTAATTACCTATCTTATAAAAGTGTTCTTGTTCAACTTAAACTGTATTGTTATAAAAGATAAAGATATCTTGTATTGTAATGACGGTACTATAAATTTTATATTAAAATGAATATAATGCTGTAATCCTACGTAAGAAGCGGTCATGGCTTAAAATAAAATAAATAAACCTTAGTTTTGATTAAATAATCAATTAAGAGGAAGCAAATCCTGGTCCTTGCACACCTCCAAAAAAAGGTGCGCTCTTCAGCTTACAAATGTCTGTCAGAAACTTGACCGAAAAGTTCATAATTAGTCACCACTCGGCAACTTCGTTATCCGGGATCCTTCTCTTGAAAAGAACTTCATCGATATCAGTTTTATAGTTGTTGACGACACAGATATACCGCGTATGAAATTTACTATAAATACGTTGGTGTGATAAGTAACAGGTGGTCGGTTGCTAGGGCTTTTCCTCCCAAATACCTCTCAAAACTGAGAGTTTTAGGCCATAGACAGAAGTAGAATGCATCGAATGTAACGAAGCTTGACAGGGAAGTAGTTTGATAAATTTCCTGTTTATTGGTTTTTCTTTCATCCCATGTAACTTCTGTTGTGACGTCATAAATGATGTCCAAATTTGGCATCCGAACAAAAATTCGGCAAAGAAATGGTAAAAATTTTACATTAGTTTTCTGTATAGAATTCTGTGATTTCTAGTGAAAACCCCATCTCAATTAGTCTGCTACACAGCCGTTTTTAGTGTCGTCACGCAACGCTCATCCCCACTAACGGCTGCTGAAAATCGAACCATATTCCTTTCCCTTTGTGTTTGTGGTCTATCGAACAAACCAATCATGTATAAGAAACTTGACAATACGTGAGCCGCAGGGTGCTAGGAGCGAACACGCTTCTCAGTTTTCGACAAACCAATCAATCGTCGCGGAATTTTGATGGGCTCTGTGTCTGCAAGCAATGAAAAGGTTGTTTGCAAGAAAGTTTGTTTTAAGCGGTTAACAAAATTCCAAGTGAAAAACAAAAAAGGTTTGATATAAGCCTACAAGACTCTTACAAGACCAGGATCGGTTGGTTGTTATTAACGTGCATATGTATGATGAATTTCATGTGCCGGATGTGCTCATTATGTTGTTGCACATGTGAAGACTGTGAAGACTAAACTCTCAGGGGTACTGATTCAAACAAAAACAATCTCATAAATTATCGAGAGGCGATTTGCCGAAACTATACGCAGCAACTTTATAAGCACATCCATGTTGAGTATCAAATTTGCTCAACTTGCTTGCTGTTGCTGCTTATCTCAAAAATTTTGAAAGGGCTCGACAACTACAACACTACTCTAGTTGATTGCTTGTTTTCACGTGACGATTTTGATAGTTCTATCATTCACACATTGGGCAACGTTAAAAGCAAAGCTGTGATTGGAGGAGTCACCATACCCCAAACGTGGCGCGAACACCTTCCAGAAAATGGGAGCTGAATTCTAATTGGCTAACCGCGGGAAAGGAATGTGGTTTGATTTTCAGCAGCCGTTAGTGGGGAGGCACATTGCGTGACGACACTAAAAACGGCTGTGTAGCAGACTACATCTCAATTGGATAAAAAAGACTAAAGTTACAGCTAATTAAAGAAATTAAAATTTCCCCCGAATGACCACATATGGTCGAAATTAGGGGTATTTTAAACGCGAGAACATTGAATGTATTGGAACAGGAGCAACGACAAAGTTACATAAAATCAAAATTGTAGTTTTTTCTACTTACGGTATGTGGTACTATGACACGTTTTTCGTCACGCAATACGTCATTTTGAAGTCACAATGACGTATTTCGTGACGAAAACGCGTCATAGCAGCACATAAGTAAAAAAAAAGTAAGTAGAAAAAACATCAATTTTGATTTTATGCAACTTTTTCCTTGCTTCTGTGACAATACATTCATTGTTCTCGCGTTTAAAATCCCCCTAATTTTGACCATATATGGTCATGTGGGGGGAAATTTGATTTCTTTTATTAGCTGTAACTTTACGCCATTTTATCCGATTGAGATGGGGTTTTCACTATACATATTCTTTTTGTGTAGCAAAAATGTTTGTAATGGTTTGAACACTGCTTTGCAAGTTTTTAATGTTGTTACTTAAAATAGGCGTCACTTATGACGTCATACTTTCAAGAAACGTCAAAAATACCTTTACAATGGTAAAAATTTCGAGAAAATTTTTCTCTAATTAAGATGTTTTAACGTCTTGCTTCATTTAGAATATAAAATACATTTGCTCTGTGAGCCAAAAATTGAATTTACGAAGTTGCGGGAGGAAAAGCCCTAGCAACCGACCATCGTGTAAGTCAGTTTTTTGTGTGTTTTCCCTGCCTCCGGTCAGGCTGTTCCTACTATCGGCGACTATGTGGATTCTTTAAAAGCACGATCTGGAAAAGGATCGCGGTCTCCTCGCTCGCCCAGTAGGATGGCCAATTAAAAGAAAGACGTCAGCGAAATGTTGGTCGTTGTTACAGTAGAACCTCGGATATCTGGAATTAAGTTCAATTTCCTTTGGATTTCATCCCCTTTTTCAGTCATTTTTACTCGGTTAACTCAAACTCAGATTAATTCGAATTCCCCATTAACTCGAACTACATTTCCTTTCCCTGGATAAAAATTTCACTGAAATTTATCCCGATAACTCGAATTGTGGTTCTTGTTAGCCCACTCGGATGCCATCTCATTAGCGCTTCCTGTTGTATATCAGTAAAAAACGTCAAAACTAACCCTACAGAAATTTGATTTCAATTGGTGCGACAAACATATCACGCTTTATCATAAGAATGCATTATCATGTTCCCTTTTTTAATGAAATACAGTAAGTCAATGAACACTGTACTATACACACTGAAGTGCTTAAACATCAGGAACTATCAATATGAATTACTGAAACGATGAATTGAAAATTCAATCAACCCCGATAACTCAAACCCTCGCTAACTCGAAAATTTTTTTTTGGTTTCCCTTCAGAGTTCGAGTTACCGGGTTCTATTGTATAATTTCCTGGCATTGGCTATTAAAAATATACATTTCGTTGTCCTTTAACTGCTTTAACTGTGCTGCCTTTTAAATACAAATAAGTCACTACGCCAGAAAGTTTTCTTGTTTTTTTCACAGCCATAAAATGCGTCTCTTCGTCCCTTAGCCCTTTCAGTAGGTACTTTATTCAACAAACCCATTTGACAATTTTCCCTACCCATTTAAAACTTCAGCTAGTGAAATTCTGCCCTTTCATTTACCTGAAGGGCGAAAAAGGTACTCATTTCGTGAGGAGATTCCCCTTATAGCCTATATTAGACTGATTAAGCAACAGAACGCGAACGTTATTTGACGACGGGAAAGCGCGCGAAAACGGCTAAACTCGACTTCCGGTGCCCAATTTGTCGTCTGCCATTGGTCAAGCCAGTTGTTTGATTTGTGCGCGCCGTCGTCAACTGACGTTCCCATTCTGTTGCCAAATCAGCCTATTATATGGCGAGTTTCGGCCTGGCCCTCTTTCTCAATTAGCAGTTGGTGCTGTACGTTAACTAATTTATTCATCTTAACATAACATTTACGAGACAGCTAAGGCCTAGGCCATGCGTCGAACTTTTAAATGAGACGAACCAAACTCTAATTTAGGCCGACCTAAATTAAGTTAAAATCGTCTGTTGGGTCAGACGTCGAACTTAGGACGCGTCGATGGTCGAACCAAGCAACTGAATCAGACCAATAAAGCAATTTAAAGATGAGTAATAAACTTAATCCCGAGAAGGGTACATATACATTTATTATATTTTAAATTTTATATTTATTGGTTTAGTTCGTTGCATGATACGGAGACAATCTTCAGACGTTCTATCTGTCTGAAGCAGACGGATAAAACGTTTTGGACGATCCAAACTCATTCAGACAAACTTAAAGGAACAGTATCCCGTTACTGCGCATGCACCAAACTTTGATTTTGGGACACGATGTCGCGAAATCAAAAGATGGGAGGAGAACCTTGAAAAATCCGTTGGTATCGCGCTTGGCCGAGTTCAATACTACACTAAAACATCTCAGGATTACAGATCAATGATATATTGTTCCCGTTAGGTTTCGATTTTGGCAAAATCGGGATTTTTTGGCGTTACTTTTATTACCGTTGGCCGGAGGAGCAAATGATGGGAAGCGCTTTGATGCCGATTGAAGGCTTATTTCTTCCGCCAGCTTCCATACAAGCTCAGATAATTGTGAAAGGAATACGCACAAATGAAACAGCAAGAATTGAGACTGTAAGAAAGAAAACATTTAGACATTGATGTGACTGAGGAGATCTTGTGGAATTAAGCTTCGTGAAGCAGAATGTTTTGCAACGACGTGTCAGTAGAATTTTAAATGAATCTCTCTACGGCCGACAAAATCAAACAAACAGGCGCTACATGTTTAGAAAAAACTAGTGCAATGAAATCATAATATAATTTTTTGACTAACCTTTGCGATGATTCATAGCGTTGAGATTGCATTGTTATTTATATCTTTCAACCGTTTGAGGCTAGAACGCGTGCAAATCACGCGATGAATCGCGATGAGTCTTTGTGCCGCGAGCCAAATTTTAAATAAGACGAAAGACTTTTTCGAAAGTCTAAAATATTACTTGAGAATGTAAACAACAAATCTCCGTCGGCGGTGCGATCCGGAAGGAAATCTTGCCGAGTCAATATGACAGTTCTATTGTCTTTTGAAGAAAAAACAGATGACGCTCGCGCGTGCGCACAATCGGGACACTGTCCCTTTAACTGAGCCAGACGTCGAACCTATCATGAGCTTAACTCACTAAGCTACACTAAGATTTGTTATTTCACAGGCAATGCTATTGAACTTCAGAATCACCATGAAAGCTATCAATTTCATCTGAAGACTAAACGGGATAGCTTTTCATCAGCACGAAAAGCTAATAGCCGGTACAATATGCACTTAAGAGATTAGCCTGTTCCAGGCTCCGAGATAGACGGGTCCGAGGGTATTGAAAAAGCGCGAACATGAAAGTAAAACGGGAGGAAACTGCCCCCCTTATTGCGCATACCATTCCCTTTCGCGTCTTCCTCACTATCTAAGAGCCTGGGACAGGCTATTAAGAGATCGGCGCGGCTCAGTTTTGCTCCGTAACAAAAATCGCGTCTAAATTTCCGTTCTTCTGTGTGGACAGACTTCCTGTAAAAGCCTTTCCGGTGTAGTGTGAACATAGCCTCAGTGAGAGTTAACAACTTTATGCAAATGCCATCTACCGATCGGTCAGCACTCGTTAACATCCGTCGAAAGGCCCTCTTATCTTCGGTCGGATTTCGTAAACGTATGACGTCACGCTCGCCTCGAAGTTAAATATGTGATCATGATTCATCTGCACTTCGATCGTCTACATCTGACTTGTTTGATTTTTGGTGAGAGATTTTGTCACACTTTTTCCATCATTCCTCGATTGATTCCAATCAATTCAAACAAGAAGATGCCACTGCCTCCGTTTAAAGGATGTTTTGATGTTTCAAGTCTCTTCTTACTCCGCGGGGAAGAGGACCTTTCAGTGGATGTTACTGAGTAACATCCTTTGAATGGCCCCAGATCACCAGGCTGTGTATCTAGGTGACAATTATACATTATCACTTTCCTTATTGAATACATGTACAGTGTAAAAATCGCCATACTTATATTTCACACTTGAGGAGAAGGATCAATATTGTTATTTATTATTCCACTATTATGTCATTTCACCATACAAGGTCAAGAGAGTGCGCAAAATATGAGGCTGTAATAATAATATTATTTGATAATATTTCTGTCTGATTTCTGGTCACTAGGTTTTCGCCTGGCGCCGGGCACAGCCCGGCACCAGGCCAGTCCAGTGTCCAAAATGGTAGGGGGCTTGCCATCTTGGTCAGTTTAGCTGGATAGCCGAGGGACTGCCCTAACAGTGGGTGGGTGGATCAGGCCTGGGGGCCAAAATTTGTGGGGTAGGGAGGGGGCTATTTTGACACGACCCCTTCAGTAAGCAACAGTGTTCACTAGAGGCTTTGACTGGCAAGTACCTTGTTCTTTATTTGCCCTAGCCACTGAGCTGAATCAGGCCTCTGCTGAGAATGATAATGTTAATAGCCTTAGTCTCTATTTTTATATTTTGCACGCATTGTCCCGCCTCGAATAGCCTTGCTAGCTGCGGGCAATACTTCTTTAAGTTTATTTTTTTATTAATAAAGTTTTGTTGTTGTTGTTGTTGTTGTTGATAATTGCAGAGCTCAGTGGGAGGCACAGACAGTCACCCATTGTCCTAGGTGGGGAGGATCAAAGTCTTGGTATCAAGGACACACTTAGCATAGGACCTGTGGACACTCACTGAAGCCATGTTTACATAAATTTCGTCAGATTTATTTATTTATTTATTTAGGCTTACTTATTTTATGCTTTGTAATTAAGGTTGCAAATGAAAATGTGCTTAAACTGTGCATTTTGGTTCGAAGCCATTGATACTATGAACTCTTCATCTACATGATATCTGCAAGTTATTTCTTGGGAAAGGTTGCCTATCAGGTCAATGGGTTGGTTCAAGAATTTTTTTAATACGTCTGTTTAATAGTACATCCATGAATGAATGGTGGAATTAATATTTTTAATTCAACTTAAGTAACCCCTCAGAGTTTTGACTTGGCTTATTGTTGTTTTGTCAAAAATATGTCCTGTAAAAACTGAAAGGGGAGGGTCCAAAGAATTTGGAAATGGTATCTTCCCATCTGCATTAGCCCTTCCCTCTCTGTAAATAATCCCCACTCCCTGTTTTCTTTGAGGTCTTGCTTGAATATTAGTTTATAAGTGTACCTTAAAGCCTCTTCTGCTGTAATTGTTCCTTCAGCTTCTTTCACAGTAAAGGCATGTCACTCTAGAAAAAACGAAATGCTCTGTCATTCGATCAAGTAGAGCAGATGCTATTTAATTTCATAAAGCAAAAACAAACATGGAAAAGTAGTTATTCAACAGTAAGATTGTTTTTCCTTGTTTGATCATCATTAAACTTCCCTTCAGTTTTCTTGTGCATTATTGACCGTGTGATTTGACTGGTGGATCGATTTTTGGTGCACTCTCGATCCTCCTTTCTCCCTCTATATGTAAATTTGTTTTCGTATTCAGTATCAAAGTGTTGACCAAATAACTCTGGAATTATGCTGCTTGTCAAAGGTATCTGTTCAACCGAAGTGCCCCATACAGTGGTGGATCCAGACCTTCAGATAAGGTTGGCGAGGGGGGGGGGGGGGGGTCATCCAGACCCTGAGATTTTTAGACCAGTTTGGTCTAAAAACAAGGGGGGGGGGCGGGCCCCCCGGGCGCCTCCCCTAGATCCACCACTGCCATAGAGAGAGGAGTATTTGCTATAGCTATGATCTATCAAGTGGGCAACTATTCTGCAAAGAATTTTAGGTCTGATTTGACCGATCTATATGGATGTTTGTTACCAAGAAAAGATGTCTTTACCCACAATAGTTTGGATTAATGCAGATTTTTAACGTAGAAATTAATTGCTGTGAACCCAGATTAGTGTCTGTTAGTAAAAGGTGCATGTAAGCTTATAGGAGGTGTCAGTTAACAGATCTAGAGGTTCTGTACAGTACCAGATGGAAATTGGGATTTTTTCCCCTGCTCAAGTTCTGCACAACCTAAATGTTATACATGTTAATGCTACCATTTGCAACAGTAGTTTAAGAACTCGAGTGATGTTCAGAATACTGAAAGTTTAAAAATATTTCTTTGTCTAACAATGTAAATTATAATAATTATAATCATTACTATTACATTATTATTGTATCAATTACAGTGAAACCTCTATTAAGCGGGCACCTTCGGGACCTTCCCAAGTGTCGGCTTAATAGAGGGTGTCCACTTAATAGAGGTTTTAAAAATTGTGAAATGTTTGTTAACGATCAACATTCAATGGTTACTCTGTACTGTGAAAAAGTTGCAAGTTGTTAAAGAAGCTATCCAGAGTTCAAGTTCATTACCTTTCATTACCAACTTTAATTTAATTGTAAATGCAAAAACATTAACTGACTTCAGTACGTATTTCAAGGACGTAATCTAATACTACTGTTGTCAATTCAGTCCGGTGTCTGCTTAATAGAGGTTTTTAACAATAGAAATTAGCCAAATACAACTTATTTTAGTGTCCGCGTTCACTTAATAGAGGTGTCCGCTGAATAGGGGTTTGTTATAATGGGAAATATCAGACGTCCATCTCGGGACCCGGCTTAGTGTCCACTTAAGAGAGGGTGTCCGCTTAATTGGGGGTCTGCTTAATAGAAGTTTCACTGTAAAATATTACAGTCATTGCTATTACAAATTGTGGCAATACTATGCAAAATATGCTTACCACGCAGACAAACTCAGCCATGCAAAGTCACAGCTGTTTGCGTGAAAGGGAATAGCCTTTAATGTAAATAGCAGCCCCCATCCCCCTTCCCTACCATCACTGCAGCCATGTTTCTCAACCCAAAATTGGTCAAGTGGAAACGTTAGGATTTTATTGAACACCAGTTGTAGCATCCAGGGCGGACGTTTTCTACCCTCCGTCGACTCAAGAAGCACCATGAAGAAGGATTGTCTTAGCCTTTGTTTAAACAACTGCCTACTTATGCATACCTGGCCAACTGTCGATTGTGGATTCTATGGACACTGTTAAGATCTCAAAGAGATTTGCTTGTGCCAACGAACTAAGCAAATGACATTTTGGGAAATTGGAGTAAGGTCTATAGTCAACAGCCCACTTTGTATATAACAGTGGCGGATCTAGGGGAGGAGCCTGGGAAGCCCGGGCCCCCCTCTTATTTTTAGACCAAACTGAGGCCACGCCCAAAGGGCCGAAAACATTTTTTGGAAGACTGCCCCCCCCTTATCTCAGGGTCTGGATGACTGGGTGCCCCCCTCCCCTTATCTGAAGGTCTGGATCTGCCACTGTATAATAATATAGCTACTATTCACCTGTGCCTCCAAAGCCGTTGCTTGCCCTGTAGAGGGAAAATTTTACAGTATTTCGAGCCTCAAAATCTTCGATTAGCTTTGTGCTTCTTCAGCGGATGAAACAGAGCATAAATTATCAGACAGCTTAGTGCAAGAATGGCTTTCCGTTGTGCTGGTAGCTTTCTTTTGCTGTCTTTCCTTTTCTTCTCGCTTTTTTTGTGTCAATGTTTTGTGTAGCTGTATGTGGTGTGCGGTACCTGACCCTTTAATATAATCATTTATTAATTTCCTAAGTGAGGCTGCCCTATCTTTTTAGCCTCAATGGTTATTATGGGCAGCCTGTACTCTCTCTGTATATTTATCTAATTTTTTTGTATCATGTAAATCAATGTAGGGTACAGCTGGGTACAAATAAAGTTGTTGTTGTTGTTGTTGTTGTTGCTGCAAGCATTCATTATTATTCAACGGAGACAGACATTACACACATGGATGATTCTCTACTTTTTATATTCCTGCCAATATTTGAAAAAGTTGTTAAATGGGGCAGTGGTTCATTTGAGTTTTATTTGCTTGTTTGTGTAATTCTTCATGAATGCCATTCGATCCGGGGCCATTCATGGGATGTTACTCAGTAACATCCTCTGAAAGGACCTTGTTGATGCACTAAGAGGCTTGATCGAGGCGAAACGTTAAACCATCCTTTCCAAACAGATGTAGTGGCATCTTCTTGGTTGAATCAATCGAGGGATGATCGAAAAAGCAAGACAAAACCTCGAAACAAACATCAGGTCATCAGAAAAGTCAGAGTGGACGATCAAGGCGAAGCTTACAAGAGTCACAGGAGGAATCACGAGGCGAGCGTGACGTCATACGTTTGCGAAATCTGACCGAAGATAAGAGGGCCTTTCGACGGATGTTAACGAGTGCTGACCCTACCGATCACGCACCGTTTCACATTTACCGACATATTTACTTTACAGCCTTTTCAGAATAAGAAATAGTTCATAAATTAATTGTACGTCAAAGCACCTAGTAGTCAACAGTACTGCGGCTGAGCGCCGAGAAATTAAAAGTCTTTCAAATATGGTGGTTAAAATGTGCATAAGCAACTCTACAATTTCTTACTACAAGCTAACACCTGTTTAAATGTACAGGTCTAGACAACGAAGACCATTGTATGATGTTGCCAAAAATGGAGTTTGATTTTTATGGTTAACAGATTATCTGCCGGACAATATTACAGTGTAGCTATAGTGCTCTTCAATTAATTCGTTTACGAATTTTAGCCAATTTCGTTTGAAGTGTTTGTCATCCACGTTCGCTCTGGATAATCATAAAAAGCTTGTGAGTATTACTCAGAGGTTTTGTCGGAATTGTAATGATCAATCGTAACTGAAAATCGTCTTCGATCTAGACAGGAAGGAAGAAAGCCGGAGGGATTACCTCATCAGTTGTGTACGGGTATGTTCCACGAGAGGTCTAAAAATCTGACCCTATGTGTGGGAAATATACTAAGTGAAGATTGATGCCTTTTTTAATGGTAGAAAACCAGAAATGATTCCCTATCTAACAGATCTAAGAGGACATCCAAGAGAGGCATCTTAAGCTAGCACAGGTAAATGAACTTCTTTCTTTTTTAAATCGTCTTGTTTATCACTTGAAGATTAGTACAATTTTCAATAGGTGGTGTTAACTCGTACAATTTAGTTCACACGATTTTAAGGAACATAATACCCGAAGGTACTTTTATAGCCTTCGTATGCAAGTACCCCCCCCCCCCCACCCCTTCCCCAACACTCCCCTGCCGGAAGAGCAAACAGAAAGTAACACAACACATGCGAGGCAGAAGAAATATTTAGCATGAAACGGCCTCTTGTAAAATTGAAATAAACAGAAATTTGAAAACTTTAAAATAATTTCCTTTTCAGCTCTTTATAAAGCTCAAATTTCTTAGCAATCTCTCCTTAGGAGAAGTCTGTTGTAGCAAAGAACTGTACTGACC
This sequence comes from Porites lutea, assembly GCF_958299795.1. Taxonomy (NCBI): domain Eukaryota; kingdom Metazoa; phylum Cnidaria; class Anthozoa; order Scleractinia; family Poritidae; genus Porites; species Porites lutea. The sequence goes on from NC_133207.1 coordinate 23,948,575, forward strand.
CATATTGCAAGAACCCATGGCCAAATAACTTACCTATAAGTTCCAGACTCTGACCTCTTCTTCAAGTTATTACAGTATGGAATTACTCAAGATCAATTTTGTGAATTCTGCAAAAGAAAAATTTAACAACGAGTGCGATTTATTTTAGCTGCAATTTCATGTTACCGACAAAGACTGAATAAAAGGGACGCGACTGTATTTCGAAAACGAAGTAATATAAATAAACTGAATAAATTTTTACCAAGCTCTAAACAAATGGCGAGAAGACTTGGAAAACATTTATCAGGTAGAAATACATTAAATTGCGAAAGTACGATTTTGTAGCGAATACCTTATCCACCGGCAAGAATTTGCGGACGTTCTCCCTGTTATTTGCTTGCAAATGCGGGATCAAACTTTGCGTTATGAAGCGACGACAGCGGGCTGAGATCAAGACGGGAGAAAACTGTTTCAATTGACACAGGGAACCCAAGCTTGTCATTTGAGCGGTCTTGAGTTTTACCAAGCGTAACGTCACGAATTATAAAGTTTGCACAGGAGCCCATAACCCGGAGAGAGCAACTTCAATTCCATGTACTTGTGTCACGGCGTTTTCACCTACCATTTTAATGTTGGAACGATTTTGGTGCGAATTTTTTCTATATTAAGCAATCTCACAGACCAGTCAGTAAAACCTGAAAATGTTGTATTTGACCTTTTCATGACGTTTAGCTTTCTTTTTTTAATCTCCTGTTCAGATGCGTTCATTGGGAGACCGGGGTTTTCATTTTTGAGGGGGAGAGTTCTCTAAAATGTAAATCTAAAATCTAAAACATAACGATCCGTGTAAACGCAGTGACATAGGTCTTAGTATGGGAGTTGTTCTCCCCGAGTTAAGGGCGGTTTCTGGTTTGCAGGCGGGAAAAAGAAAGTGTTGAAATATTTGCGTTATTTCAGGTTATTGTAAGGAAAAGAATCTGAATGAAATAAAAGCTTCCTTTTGTAATATTAACTCATTTATGTCCACTTGTCTGTTGGAGGAGGTGATTTCGATTGGCTTGACCCGGGGCGATCCTGTCTTAAACTTCATGTAGGGCATGGCTTCGGAGGACCACTTCTTATAATAACCTCAAAACTGCTCATAAAACGGCCACCAAAATTACGCAGAATTACGTACTCATCATTTCCAACATCTAGGCATTGACACGGTAGTTTAACATCATTATGACGTCATGTTGTTGAGTTTATTGGAAGATTCGAAAAATCCTTCACGACGTCATTTATTATCAAAGAAAGAACTGTAACCATCCGCCATCTTGGATCCGCCACTTGCAATTACTCAAATGACTTCTATTTTACTTAAAACCCGTATAAATCGCGGTAATCATGATAGAAAATAATGCTTAGAGAGCAAAAAAAATCTGCAAGCCATGAAATTCTGAGAGAAATAATCACTGTTGAAAATTGGACCCAAATTGGTCACCTTAAATTCATATTTTTTCTGAAATTAGACACTAAAAAGCCTGGGTTACATTGATAAAATATAGCTAAATTAAATGTAATAAAATACTGCAATAAGTAAAAGTTACAATAAGGCCTCTTTATAGGAAAAAAAAACTGTCAAAACTCGGTTGCCATGGCAACATTTATGTCGACCTACACGCCACGACTACTTTAAAATGTTTCCAGATAAATTTTAGGAAAAGTCGCCAAGTTTGGTGGTCAAAGCTTAAATGGCTCTGATGTTATTCAACTCCTACATGACTGCTTGGGTAAAATAAAGAATGTGTGGACAATTTTGAGAGGTCTGATCAGTAGTCTTGATTCTTTTTACTGTCTGCTTTAGGGGGGTTATTGTAGCGTCTGCGGCCCCTAAAAAAGGTGACAGTTCGTATCCGCTTACACGGGACGAATAAAAGATTTGAACAAATTTGCTCCTTGCAAATATGTCGCAAATATATAGGTGCTGAGGAGTAAATATACGGCAAAAATGGCAAATGCTTCATTTGCCCTGATTTGCCCCTCCCTGAGTCACAGTTTTTTGGTATGCAAATGTGGCATTTACAATCTTTGCCATATATTTACTCTTCACCATTTACATGTTTGCGACATATTTGCAAGGAGCAAATTTGTGCAAATCCATTTCTCGTCCAGTGTTTATCTCCCCGCATCTACAACAGAAGACTCCTTAACTGTATAGATATATATTTACGATTATGTCATGTGAACACAAACACAGAACTTCTCTGATTTGACCCTTGTGGGAAGTAAAAAAACCAGAAGCGACTGGTAACATTCCCTGGTAGTGGGCACCGTTATTAGTGTGTTTGGATTTTGGAAATTGGAACTGAGGGATGGCACTTGTTAGACGACCTGCTTGTGTCTATCCTCATCTATCAAGTCTAGCCCAGTATTGTTGAAAAGCCAAAAACACGTAGATATGCCGTTTCAATCCGTTTTTGACATTTTTTCGACACAGCAGAGCCTGGTGCATGGCTAAGATGGCGGTAAACACAGTCAGACTTTACTGTAAATTGTAAGGGCTATGTATGTTTTTTCTGTGTGTGTGTGTGCGTGTGTGTGTGGTCTTATAATTCGAGCTAATTCGTTCGTAACTCCCTCTCCTTAGGTTTGACGTTTCCCTCGCCTTTTGCCTATAATTGACTTTTTTTCTTTATTTTACTCAGTTGTATAATATATATCTTCTGAAATTCTAATTCACCCCGTACATAAATGTTGTTGGAAATAGTTCTTCTATTAAAGTTTCCAGCGTGAATCTAATTCATTTGATCTTGACAGATTTGTAGAAAAGAATTTACACAACTAGTAGAGTAGATTTGAGAATGATGTACTTTTTGAGCTTTATTTCGACAAGAGCATAACATTACACAACTGATTTTTAAAAAATGCATAGTCATAGATCGCGCACTGGAAATAAAATCTTGTTAAGAAAATTGCGCTTCTCCCTATTTCTTTTTTAAGACAAAATTTTTCTGGCCTTAAGTTCTTCGATCAGTCTCTTGACGGCATTTTCAATGGCTCCTTGTGTACTACGATGATGCTTATCTTTAACACTGGTTCCACTTTCCACATCCCAAGCTGTTCCATCATACACCCACTCAAACTTGTGTAGGCGACCCTCTGCTTTATAGTGAATCACACGACTCTGAAAATTTAGCTAAAAGGATAAAAAAACAACAACATCAAAACGCTAGTATTGCTCTCAATATGTTTAGAATGGATCGCTAATAGGAGTATCAATGCATACCAGAGAGCAAAATAGCGAAATGAGCAATGAAAAATTAGCATCACAGTTCAGTCATGGCCTCCGAAATTTATTTAATTTTTTGAGCTGGTTCCTCACGCGAAATCCCATGTGGCGCCATTTACAACAACTAAACATGTTTAGTTAAACTACAAGGGTTAGCAAAATGAAAAAATTAACAGAAAACTAGAACAGAGCTAGTCTCTGCAGGCTTTTACACAGCCAGTTCAAGTAGATTTTAACACGTTAATTAATTGCACAAAATTTGAAGTCGATGAAAGTACAGTAAGCACATTCTCAGTTGAAATTAATTAAAACAAATTTAAACCGTGTTTAACTAAACAGCCTTTAAACATTTTTAAGCTTTGTGTGTATGGGGCTTTACTAGCCATTCAAGTCTAGTTAGCGCCAATTTGACTGAAAATAGAAATAAAATCTAATGGACAGAAAGCAGGCATTATTCACGGAGTTTTAACCAATTTGCACGTCCATTGGGGCATTCGCAGCTCGGTAAATGTATACCACTAGCCACCTCCACTTCGGTGAACAATTGTTATTTATTATAAAGACTTTATAATAAATAACAATTGTTCACCGAAGTAAAAGACTGGCCGATTATGCACTACAGATGGATTACATCAGTCTTCAAAATTCTTTAAAACAAACGGATAACTTGCTTAAGGCCATGCAGTGCAGCTTGAAACGAAAAAGTAGAGAAAACTGAATCTAAATTTGTACTAGTACTTGATTTGCTTTCCTTAAAAGCTAAAAAATCATATGACACTGACAAGTGTCGACTGAATATGGCCCATTCAGTCCATCAACACCAAAGCCTTATTAACCATGAAAGCTATTCAGTTTTATCACATCCCACAATTGTAAATTTTTGTCATTGTAAAAGATGTTTACTACTTTTTGTCGATTACAAAACTGATTAGCCTAAATGAAAGCACAAGTTAAATCTTGCAGGAATCCTATAGGTAAAAGCCAATCCTTCAGTTTCCTTTGCTTGATATTATTTTTGTCAAACCAGGTTAACTTAACATGGTGGTGTGAATGGGGTAAAAAAATACCTGTCCTGAGTCGCCAGTGACGAGTTGAAGGGTGGAGTAAAGAGACATCAAATCCTGAATAACCATGATATTGTCAAACAACTGCGATATCAAATCGAAAAGAACGAATCATGAAATATCTTATAAATTAAGAGTTTAATTAAGTGATTAGGAGATTTTATTGTAAGTTATTTCCTAATCAATATATGTGGAGAGAGTTATGGTTAAATACTTACTTGCTCTGACTGATGAACTGGTTATAATACTGTGCTGTAAGGAGCGTGCAAGGAAGTTCCCTCGGACTGTTTGCAATTGTTTTGACTCCAAAGAAAAATACTTCAAATGTTAGTAATAACGAAATATTTAGCGGTGGATTCGCAGAAAGGGAAAATTTTCTGGGACTAAAGGACTGGAGAATAATACGGGTTTTGTGGAAAACTTGTTTTATAAGCGATTAGTAGCTACCCAGAGTGCTTTAAAAGCTGTATAGATGCTTGACTAAGTGATGCTAGCTATAGAATGTTCAGCTGAATGTTTATCTTTTCAGTCATGGGACAACCTTAGCCTTTTCGATTTAGTCTGTTATTAATAGATGTTATTTAAAGGTTTAAGTGCGGAAACGAGAGATTTTCCGATACCGCTTTCTGTCACTAGTTTTGGAAACCGAAAATTTCAGGTTTACTTTCTTATCAATAACAACCAAACTTGTGAAGTAAAATGTGAACTGTCCAAATTCCGAGTAACGTATGGGAAGTACAAGAAAAACTGCCAGAATCTTAGAGCTACATGGAACAGTCATAAGGAATTTTTAGTAGTTACTCATCAATGTTCTAGAAAGTTCGAGGCACTATTTGCTTCTTCCAAAAGATATTTTACAGAAAACAGTGGTGTTTCCTGACACCACGCCTCCTAGTTAAAACAGCAGACTGCTCCCTATGTGGTCGAGATCGAGAACCTACCCTTACGGGCAGCCATCTTGGTTTCTGGTGTATCGAGTCCGCGGAGCCTGGGGATGAGTATCCAATCTACTTAGAGGATCGCGCGTGATCTCAAACCCCCGTGAACTCGTTTATTCTGCATTGGTACTTTGGGACGGACCATTATTGTTTTGACGGGGGGGGGGGGGGGGGGGGGCGTAAATAAATTGTTCGCAAAGGCTGCAAGCGGTGAAATAAGTTGTGTGCATTTAGCAAACAAAAAAAGTGTTTGCAGGGTAAGAGAGACACACACACACACAAAAATTGTTTGCAGCTAGAGCCGCACATTAAAAATAAGAATGTTTGCATTTGAAAATTAATGGTCCGTCCCTTAGAACGTTACATCTGTTGAACCACAATGACATTGTCCCAAAATTAATTCGTTCCTCTACTATTGCCTCCTGTCTCCTAGTTCATTTTGAAGGAAAACGATAATAATGGCGTGTAATAGTAATGGAGACAATAATTTCTTTGAGAAAGACATTATATCTTCACAAAACAATCAGCTTTTAGATGGTGGTTTGCGTGTGAGCAAGTTCCCTAGTGCGGTATTAAAGGTAGTGGAGAGGAAACGTGGCCAAGTAACCTGTTCTCTCCATACCAAACTCTTTCAGGAGCCTATTCACAGTGTAAATGGTCATAATTTATCCTCTTGGTAAGCAATGACCATCATTACAATTATTAAACAATTAAGTTTCTTTTTCAGTTTTTACTGTTTTGTATCCTCCCCTACCTATAAATTATATCCAGGTAGTGTGAAGATGTTTGAAACGAAGCTTAAGACCACTGTGCGTTTGGCAAAGACAGTGGGGCTCAAATCTCGGTAGTGGCGCTTTATCAGTATTGAATTTCTGCGTTTCTCAGGCTATAATCCACCCTGTTTGGTTCGTCTCATAAAAAGTTTGACGTTTTGCGCTTGATGATCCGCTCTAAGAAAAATTGTGAAGAGGAATGCTGAAATTTGAACTCAACGGACTGGGCTCTAATATGCTGCTCAAAGGCATTCTAACTTGCGCGTGATTCGAACAGGAAGTTATTTTACCTTTACGCGCGCGCTAGCAGTAACAGTTTTTAGTTTTAGAAATAGTTTTTAGGTTTATATTAATGAACTAATGTTAGTGTGAAAAAGCGGTTTATCTCAGCTGTAAACGTAACCCTGTACTTTCTTTCAAAACTTGAAAGAAATTTTTTTGCCATAAAAGCACTGTCTTGTAAATAAACGCATTACTTTTAGTTCGCCGTTTTACAACTCGGAACCTTCGTTTACTTCATGCGAGCTCTTTATTACGACATTCCGACGTCATTAAGTTTTTTCGCTTTTCCCGTGCAGCTACAGTCACGAAATTTAGAGAAAGCTAAATCGTTTTTTCTTCGAGGATAAGCACTTTTTGACAGCCCGGTAATAGAGAATTAACTGCTTGTGTGAAGATGGAGGTAGGTGTTTTTCTCTTTTACTTTCAAGTTAAAAAAAAAGGAAAGAAAAAACACACAGTTTTTCTAAAATGAAATTCCTTAAAACATCATTTAAACTTGGGATCGTGCAAAAAGTTAAAGAACAAGGTTTCGAAAGGTACTTTCATTAGGATAATACTGTAGTTTCCTGTATCATTCTCAGTGGATGATTGATGTTGTGAGAAAGATGGGGAGATGTGCGTGTTGTTCGGCATGCTCCGATCATAAACCAAAATTATGTCTCCAAATAGAGCACAAAAGTGTTTTTTTTTTTCTTCCCTTTTGTTTAAGCATAATATATTTCTCTTAGATGAAGCAGCAGGGTTTGGATTTGAACAATTTTATAAATGGTTTAAGTTAACAACAGCCAAAATTTCTTAACAATTAGATTTCATTTTACAGGCATTAATGTTATGGAAGGCAGTTGACGACTACGTTCATGGTATTATACGAGATTCAAGGAGGAAGAAATACAAAATACAAACACTTAGCTGCGAAGAAGAGGGCAAGGCTGATGTGTCAACGCAATTTAAGTCTGCGATAACTGAGGTAATACTTAGTTAATGTGTGCGTTTAAGACGAATTTTTAATGTTAAATCCCTCTCAGTTAAACTTAAGAATATAATTCCAGACAAGAGCCATAATCCTATTATAATCCTATAGCCTGCTTGGCAGACTTCGAATAGGTCAGGGGCGGATGACAGGGAAATAGAGACCTAAATAGGGAGGGGATTCCCTACTTTGTCTTCCCCTCTGTTGTGCTCTTTTTTGCCCCGGCCACGCAGGCTAGGTTGAATGTGATGATTCGGGTACGCCCATGAAGATTTTGTAGGCGTAGGAGGTGTGAGACGCTATGAAGAAGGGGGTAAGTTCCTGACATGCAGATTGCATTTGTCTTGGCGAAAAATCGCATTGGCCTACGTAAGCTGGTCACCTTAAATATTTGACAACCATGTGAAGGAATTCACCAGCATATGATGACCAGTATTATGACATCTTCTTCTTTACATCTACATCTATAAAGATTATAGATTATTTTTATTTTATGTTCCCTTGATCTCATCTAAATTTTTTAAACTCTCTTCTAGAAAAAAAATTCAGGCGTTGGAAAAAAGAGAGGATCAATTGCTCCATTAACAACTGAGCGACGTAAGCAAATTACACTTAAGTCTTCTTCTATTCCTAACACCGGCTAACAGATCGACCCACTGACAGAATTGATCGCGTACACGTTACATTCGCCGGTTTTATTTGATTATGCATGCTGATTTATTCACTAAATGCCAAGTTTGGATGCCGATGTCCTTGTTTTCCAGGAGCAGTTGAATTCTTCCTTGAAGTAAGAGTTCAACTTCTCTTACAAACCAAGGCACATCAATCAATCCGGCAATCTATCAACCAAAACAAAAATATTTAGCGCATATTTCTTAGCTTTTCTTGGATAATCTTGAGAATTCTTGAACATTTCTTTGTCCAACGCTTTTCATCGGAGGCGTGTATATTTAAACTACTAGAAGTAGCCAGTGTCTTCAAAAGTTACACGATTTATGAATGGCCACTTATGAGTCTTATGACTCATAAGTCAGGTACATGTAGCCGTCGGACGCCATTCATTTATTTACTGTGACGATTTGGTGTTGATGTGTCGTCTTAAAAGGGCGGTTTATTTTCTCCTGTAAGTCTTTTCTTACATGGCAGACCTAACAGTCAATCAGTCGATGAAACGATATCCATCTGTCCGTCCAACCAACAACAAACCAATCAATCAATCAATCAATCAATCGTTCTGGGCTCGTTCAGTCTTTCGGTCAGTTAAGTTTGCTCGTCTTGCTGGTTCTCTCCTTCGTTCGTTCCTTCCTTCATTCAAGTGGGTGCCAAAGATGTCCTTGTTCTGCAGGAGCAGTTGAATTCCTCCTTTCAGTAAGGGTTCAACTTTTCTTGCAAAGGAAGGAACATCAATCAATCAATCGATCATTCGTTCTAGGATCGTTCTGTCTTTCAGCCAGTATTTTGTTCGTCTTGTGTTCTTCCTTCCTTCCTCCCTTCATTCAATTGGGTACCAAGATGTCCTTGTTTTGCAGGAGCAGTTGAATTCCTCCTTTCAGTAAGGGTTCAACTTTTCTTGGAAAGGAAGGAACATCAATCAATCAATCGATCATTCGTTCTAGGCTCGTTCTGTCTTTCAGCCAGTATTTTGTTCGTCTTGTGTTCTTCCTTCCTTCCTCCCTTCATTCAATTGGGTACCAAGATGTCCTTGTTTTGCAAAAGCAGTTGAATTCCTCCTTTCAGTAGGGGTTCAACTTTTCTTGCAAAGGAAGGAACATCAATCAATCAATCATTCGTTTTAGATCTGAGCTCGTTCGGTCTTTCAGTCTTCATTTTATTCGTCTTCCTTCCTTCCTTTATTCATTCATTCAACTGTGTGCCAAGATGTCCTTGTTTTGCAGGAGCAGTTGAATTCCTCCTTTCTGTAAGGGTTCAACTTCTCTTACAAAGGAAGGTACCGGAATCAATCAATCAATCGATCATTCGTTCTGGGCTCCTTCGCTCTTTCAGTCAGTATTTTGTTCGTCTTCCTTCGTCCCTCCTTCTTCCCTTCCTTCCTTCATTCATTCAATAGGGTGCTTAAGTCCCCGTTTTGAAGGAGCGGTTGAATTCTTCCTTTCATTGAGGGTTCAGCGTCTCATACAAAGCTAGGCACATCAACCAATCAATCAATCAATCACTTGTTCTGGACTCGTTCGGTCTCTCAGTCAGTAGTTTATTCGTCTTCCTCCCTTCCTCTCTTCCTCCCCTCCTCCTTTCCTTCCTTCCTTCCTTCCTTCATTCAATTGGGTGCCACGAATTCCTTGTTTTGCAGGAGCAGTTGAATTCTTCCTTTCAGTAAGGGGTTCAACTTCTCTTACAAAAGAGGGCTCATCAATCAATCAATGAATCAATCAATTGATAAATCAAAACCAAAACGCGTATTACTGATAATCTTGAGAATTTCAGAAGAATCGGCTTTGGCCTTAAAGCTTTTCTTCGGAAGTGCGCATCTAAAAGACTTTAAAACTACTAAAATTGATCCCAGTGTCTTTCTATCTACAGTGTTAAAAAGGATAATGATGAGCTTCTTATTTGTCCCTTAGCCATGTCTGACTGAATCAATTCATTAATCAGTCAATCAAACTATTAATCAACAAACTGACAAAATCGCACTACTGTACGATAGCCTTTTTCTTCTACTTATCATAATCAGTTACACGGCGAGAGCTCTTTTCAACTTAAGGCTGAAAATGTTGGTTTACACTTTTATTCCCATTTCCAAAAACAAGTCAATAAAGAACAGTGATGGTAAAACCTATAAAATTTCTAAAAATGTCAACTAAGTGTCTGTCAAAACAAGGAAACAGACGAAAAGTCATGTACGTTTGATTTCGGAAATTTATATTGATATTTCATTACTCCCAGCTTTCAAAGGGAAGCAGCCACGGAAAAACTCATTACTCCACTTGGACGAAATCAGCAAACTTGTGGACGAAAAAAATGCGACTGAGTTTAAGGATTTCATCTTTTTTCCAGGTAAGTAACTTACTTTAAAAGATTAATTTCTTTCTCTGAAAACAGAAAATAATACATTTTTGAAGCAGAATATCTTGACGTTGCCTCATTGATTTGACTTCCTGAGTCGTTGATCGCTTCATTGCGCCGTATTCACTATTTTCACCTAGTTCATAACCCCTATTTACTCCCCAAATTTTACATAACTATTGTTTCTAATCTTTCCTGGGTATTACAGTCTTCCAACGAGATTGGCCCCAAGAGAAATCGAAGACAACGGTTATGCAAAATTTAGGGGAAGGGGGTGGGTAAAAGAGATGCATTATGGTCTTGGTGGAAATGAAGAATACAGGTGATTATTCAAGGCCCCGTTCTCGGTTCTTGGTTGGACCGGAGATATCAACCCAGCACTGCTTATCAGAAGATTAGGTCCAAAACTGACCAGAGACCCTTTAAAATGGTAACGTTATGGTCATTTCCGAATAAATAGTAGTAATTACACTGTATTGTTATCATTATTTGGTAATTGACGCATTTATTTTAGGGCTTCAGGACGTAAATGGAAATGACATTGTAATCATCAACACATCAAAGCTTCCCAAGAAGTCCCAGTTTTCGACAAAGAAATGCTTTAAAGGTGTCAGAGATGCTCTAATCTTGTAAGTGAATTCATGATGATCAAAGTGCTCTAAAGTTATCTGCTTTAAGTAAACATAAAATTGTTCACAACCAGAGCTCATAACCGCTTACTCGTTTTAACAGAGGGTTCAAACGAAATTTTTTTTTTAAAGTTGTTCTCCTTTAAAAGGCGGCTTTCAGTACAACCACCGCGGCTAATTTTCAAGACCAACTAATAAGCAATTTGTCATGTTTGCGTCGTTTCCAGATGGGAACAAAGGGCTCTATAAAAAGGCTGAGATTATTGTTTTCGCAGCGCCTTCACGAAAACCTAAATATAAAATCCTATATTCTTAACCTTCTGCATGAGGCTGAGAACTAATAAACTAATAAAGCTAATGCGGGAAAACTCTAAGCCTTCTTTCTAGCCCTAGCCCTAGCCCTAACCTAACTATAACTAACTCTAACCTTTACCTAAGACCCCAGACCCTTTACTCTTACTGTTATTTTTGCCTTTATCCCAAACCTGATCCAGCTTAGATGAAAGCCGTTATTCCATAGATATTTGACGAAAAAAAATAGATCAGAGCAAACGAGTTGAACTTATTATAGGTACGCGTGTAGGATGTCAAAAATCCTTGTTATGCAGCGCAAGGCTTATCGCCTACCCCTCCTGCGTAAACGGAAACCGGCATCTGGTCCTGAATAGCCTGTATGGTTCAAGGCTCCTTATTGGTGATCAGGGGCGAATATCCGAGGCCGAGTGCGAACAGCAGAGTGGGGAAGGGAGTACGGAGCATCGCTTGCCAATTTTTGCACCCAGTTGTTCGCCGTTTTCTTCTACCAAGGAGCCTTTCCTGGTCCCAAGCTAGGTCCTGAAGGTGGCTACTTTGTAGAGTGGGACTTTCTAAAATCTCCTGACCCAGGTTTTCCAAACTTGGATAGCGCTATCCATCGGATAAATCACTATATAGAATACTATCTAGCGGACAAGTATTAGGAAAACTAATTGTGTTATCCACTGGACAGAGATTTGATAGTGTTATCTACTTTTGGAACGAAAAAATGGGCCTTGAAGAAAACCGTGCATTTTATAATCTTCAACGCATTCAACGTATTTTCAATATTCCTCGGCACAGATACGCAAAAGCTTTTATCGCTGCCAGTGTCACAAGCGAGAAGATTGTTATAGTAGTGCATACGAGTGAGGAACCAGCGATGTCTTGTTCTAGCATAGCCAGGAAGATTTACAAGATCTTGAAAGAAGCGTAAGTTAATTTTTCCTCCTCTTTATCTTTGCAGGTGAACAAAATAGGGTAGTATTTTAGTTTACAGTTATTCACACTACATGCAATATCTAAAGGACTTATGTATAAATGGCTTCTTTGCGTTAAAACTAGCCGAATTTTTTAGATTCGTCTAGTGTGGCTCCCTGTATATACAACGCATAACACAGGACCAGCTTTGCATTTACTCCTGCTTAGTTATTTTGATTGTTATTTGGCATTTTCCTCTCAGATTTAGTGATCGCCTCAAAAGCTGTATCATACATAAACCCGGAAGTAAACTCAAGTCGTTGATCTGTGTATCCCGGCTTTTTCTGAAGTGAGTGCAATAGTATTTATGATTAGTTTGCTTAATTATTTGATTACAATAGATAAATTCCAAGTTCCAGAAACTCTACGACTTTCAAAATGAGGCCAATTGCACAACCTAATTTAATTTCTTGTGAAAATGGTTGCCTTTGCATGAGAATGAAAAATCGCTTTGATATTAATGGCTTCGCATTTAGCCTCTCCTTGCACTTTGGGGCAAGATTTTTTGCGGATACTAGGGTTTAATGACGCTCAAACCTCAACTGCAACACTAAATTTATTACGAAGGAACCTGTAGTGACGATCAAATAACCTCAACGTCAAAAAAGCCTTTTATCAATTTCACATAACTTCTGAATATTAACAGAAGTAATGCTTCTGATATTAATGACAAAAATACTGTGGACAAACCAGTATCATTTGCATTATAATCATGCTTTCCAAGTTTTATGTTTTGAAGTCAAGAATTAATTGCCGGGTAACTCTTGGTTTTGTCGAAAGTATTATTGTTGGTTAGCAAGTTGGGGGGGGGGGGAGGGGGGGGGGGGGGAGAGGCTCTTTGAATGGAGCATGAATATTCTCCTTGTTTCTGACTTCCTTGTTTGTTTCTTTGTTTTTCTTTTCTAGGAAACAAATTAAAAGCAAGATTCACTTGACAAAAGAAGAAGGAATGTTCCTGAAAAAGCACGGTAAGAATATGACTCTTCTCCGAGTGCTGACACTCTTTAACTATAGGATGTGAAGTTAACTGTTGTTTTGTTTTAATCGATAGGCATTGCAGAGGGCATCCTAAACTACTGAAAATTGATTGAGATTTGTAATCATCTACTCTTTTATAAGCTGCTCCAATCTGTAGGTTGTTATAATTAGTTAACTTATGATCTAATCACTTTGCTCAAGAATTTCACTCATTAACACAAACTTACGGCCTTAGATCTGCCCACCTTTCAAGTAAAAGTACTCTATGATATTTTCCTTAGTTTTTTTCTTTCGTATACCAATTTTGAAACTAGTTTTACTTACTAGGAATAGCCCTTTCCCCTTAAGATATGAAATAGAGCTTTTCAGTGATACCTCAGAGCTAGTTGCACATTAGTAAATTAAGCAAAATACGTTACTGTGTGATCGAACACACATTCATCTAAAACAGTGTGAAGACATTACATTATTTCCTGTTTAAATTTTTATATATACATAATTAATTTATATTATCTTTTGATTAACAAATGCAAGTAGTGGCTAGCTGCAAAGTCGAGGAAGCCTTTAATTGATGTTGGCCATTTCAGTCTCACTTATCATTCGGTTATTCAATTCAAAAACGAATTCAGCATAATAATCCCTGTTGCGTATCACTCGGTCTCTGCACTGAAACGCTCTCACATCGTTGCTATGATAATATGTGTATGTAGGTTCAAGTCTCTCGCGGTAAGATTGTCACCAATCTGCGCATGTGCGGTGTAGTTTCTGCATAACTAATGCCTTATACACTTTGATCGTGTCGGTGTGGACTACTAATGGACAGTAATACAGTGATCGGTTTATACTGATAACCATGTGGGAGTCTCGTTCACCTCCTGAGAACTTAACCTTCATCATGCAGCTGGAACCGCTAAGTGTCTTCATGAATAGAAAAATGAGCTTTCCACACTAGATAACTCTCTCTTCCCTGGTCAAAGTTAGACGAGAATATAAAAATCAACCGTTAAAAATGGGAAATATAACTTGTATCGATTACAATGGAAAATATCACTGATATTTATGCGAAATATACCACACTCTTTTTTTTTCATATATTCTTTTTAATCAATAATTTGTAAATTGAATTTACAAATTAGTAAAAGAATATATGAAAAACGAGCGCGTGGTCATAATACTTTCGGAAATTATTCACATTCATTGAAAATGTTAAAAAAAACATTTACACAAACTGTTTATACTATAATGAAGCTCTGAATAATGAAAAGAGAAAAAATAACAATTAATATAACAATTATGAAAAGAATTAATAAGAAAAAACGGGCGAGTGGTCAAACCACTGCTTTAAGAAATCATCCATATTCATTAGAAACGTTGAAACAAGCATTTCAACTGAATATTTAATTTAATATATAAATTATGAGGGAGCGGTCGAAATACTTCTGGAATTGAATCATATTCATTGGAAATGTTAAAAAAAATGTTTCCACTTAATTTTTATACTAATGTAATGGTGAAGAAAAAAATTAATTTCTACAAATTATGAAACGAATTATAAATGTAGAAGAAAAAAAGGTGGAAGTACTTCAGGAACTTATTCACATTGATCTGGAATGTTACAAAGATATTCTAAAAAAAAAAACATTTATAAAGTACGAGTGAGTGGTCAAAATACTTATACTTAATACTTATACGAATGAAGCGGTAGAGAAAAAAGCTCCTGGCTTCTTGTACATTCAGAAACTTCCGCGTTCTCTTCATCATTTTGCTACTGTTCCTGAATGAAATAAAAGAGACCAATAGATGTTAAACACGCATTTCCACAAAGTATCTACCGTGTGGCACGAAATTTTTGCGGGAGTTTATGCTGGCGGATTGGCCATTTTTTGGGTTTCGCGGGAACTAATTTTTTGTGACCAGTATTCCATTGTATACTTTTTTGTTTCTGAATGAAAGAGACAAGTTGTGATTGAACAGACACGATTTCTTAGTACTGTATTTTAAGTTAGAGAATATCAGTACTCTGGACTTTAAATTTTTGCAGGAAAAATGTTTGCGGCAAGTTTTGTTTGCGGGAACTTATTTTTGCGGATAGCTGGAAAAATTGCAACTAAACTCGCAAAAATTATAACCAGCAAAAATTTCGTGCCACACGGTATATAATGATATCAATCTATATTTTAAAAAGGTTTGGTTTATCGTTTGTCTCACGATTCTCACTTTGATATTTGATCGCGACGTTTCGACCGCACACTGCAGGTCTTCATCAGGCGATATTGTCGATCTACTGAGTCGGACTATTTGTACCACCCTGGTTGTTAGTGATTGGTGTATCACGAACCATGGTTGGTGGATTTCGATCCAAAGCACTGATGGCATTGTCAGAGGAGGAAACTGATCCATCAGGGGACCGCTGTGGTGGCGATCGGCTGTTATATGTTGTCTGACCGTTGGCATCCACGCTTTAGGAGTCTCAATTCCACCGTCCCTGTTGATATTGTTAAGGTGAAGTCTTATGTGAATAACCGCTTTAACTCTATGAGAGTACCAGTGCGGGTCTCGGTCA